>NC_092569.1:9895000-10195000 GCF_037975245.1 Apostichopus japonicus | reverse complement strand
CATGAAACATCCTCATATTACAATCATTTAGATAACATACTTATATGATATTTAAAATAAATTAATTTTATTACATCATTTAACCAAAAGCACTACCAATGAATGCCACCAAATGATGAGAAAACTATTAACAAAATATGTAAGGGAAGTTCCCATTCGTTTAAGTTACACATTTGTTGGTATTTCATTCTAAGTTTAGCGAACAGTCTATGATAAAACAGTGCCGATCAACATTCGTTTAGAAGACAACCTGTAACTATCAGGACTTCGATGTAATATAATTATGATAGCTCACAAAATGACAAAGGCTGAAATTATTAATGTTGTACTTTTCAAATTACTTGTTGAATGTACCTTAATTTGCGACTACTGTTCAGCTTTAAAATTAGATATGTAATGCATGAAATTTCTTTGTCTACAAACTAACTATAATTTACAAAATCGGGCAATAAAACCAAAATATGTGGTTCAAATTTTCAAAAATTCATTTGTATACAGTGCATTTTTTTATATTCAAAACGGTATTTTAAATGATTTGATTTGAATGATCTTTATTGATATTTCCTTATTATTCCTAGTTGACTCACATTTTGAACACTGTCGATTGTGTTACTAACCTTTAAAATGGCTTTTTATTGCCTTTAATCGTTTTTCTTTTTGTGGTGTAATTTATGCATCTTTATGCATAACTTGTTATACTCTACTATTTATAAATTAACTTTGCTATTTATACTGGAATAAAGGAAACTGAAACTTAACCTAAAAGATAGTTACTACAAAAAGGGCTAACTTTAGAAACTAGCTATAAGCAGACTGGGCAAGCCATATGCTATCATTGTCATTGAACGGCCGAAAGACAGACGTGGGTTAGATCTAGCATTACTTTAATCTTCATCGATGAAACTTCGGCAACATCATTTTATGGAATCAAAACTCTTTAAATATTGTTAAATGTAGTAGTGCAGTGCGTTGATATTAACGACTCAGCACTGCATGGCTGGTAGTTCACAATCATTACACATTTAACTTTAAGAATTTGTTAAAGAATCGGTCAGAGGAAAGTGTAAAATATTTCACAAATAATCATTAATACAAACCAACAGTCACGAGAACCATAAAGTAGAAAATGTTTTAACTTCGTGAAAACTCTGTTATGATAGGGCAAGTACGGGTATCTCAGCATGAATTAAGTACTCCCTGCGTTGAGAACGTGTCATGCACGTAGCGCTACATTGTTATTAGTGTACATACATTGGTAATAATACGCTACAATGTGTCTCACCTTATAATTAACTCATTAATACTATTCGATCAGCGATTCGAATCTCAAACTCTTCATTGTTAACATAAAAACATCTTTTCGTCATATTACCTTTGAGAGACATTTGCAAACATGGAAACTGGTCCCAAACCCTACAAATTAACTTCTCCGTCGACGCATGCGAATGACGAGAGAAGCCGATGATAATACTGTCGCATATATCAATTCCTCAACAAATAAAGACGTTGAGAACCACGTGACAACATATTTCAGACTTCATTCCTTGGGATGGTGTATTACCATGTCCACAGTTTACCCAATCTTTTAACGTAATGTTACCATGAGACAGGCAAGCCCAATGGTCAAACATTTCCGGGTCTACAACAAATAATATGGGTGATGTAGTCTATCCTCTGTTTCTAGTTTTCAATATAATATGGTTTGTAGAGCTAAAATCGACGATCATGTAGGCTAATGTATAGCCTGCTAACCATACAAAACGTTTCCTATAAGTTGATACCTTGATTTGGAAACCTTTGTAGGTTTTTTTTCCGGGAGGGGGGGGGGGGCGATTGGGGCACTGATATTTTACCTCAAAGTTGTGGAATGCTGAAGGAAACAAAGTAATTTCAGGAAAGTTGTTGCAATCTGTGCATGTATATTTCCAAACTTTCTTAATTGCAGAGAGGCGCCTTTCACCAATATATGCCTTGAAACCAGCACAAAACCTCCCTAGTCCTAGACGTATATTACAAAGGTTACAATCAACTTAATGGCTCTGGTATATGACGCAGATCAAGTTATAATGGGACATGCAATCAGTACGCTTGTAATGGTGGGGAGGGGTATTGCCCAATGAATTGTTTCACAATTACATGAATCTTCAAATCCAAGTATCTGCCATGCAAAAACCTAATTAACATCTCTCTTTTCTTACATTTTAACTTGTTCTGTGTGATAAATAGGCCTATACATTCTACCACAAACCTGCTCCTACATTACCCGTGATGATACACAGCCTGGTGTGGCTGTCCAGCTTCCTCTGGGTTGATGATGTCTACCATCAAGCAGTATTTGCTATTTGGGGCCGGATGGATGTCCCAGTAGACCCCTTCCCACACCTGATAACCATTCAATTAAATTTAGACCCTTTAAAGTAAAGTTAACAGTTTTTTTTTGCCAGTTTAAACAATACAATAAGTTTAGTACGCACGGTATTATACAGTACACCTGTACTTATCTCACAGTATCCCACACTGTGCGTGAAGTGACTTGTGTTCAAATGCACTATGTCACTATGATCTCTTGAATGCATCTCAAGGGGAAAACATATGGAAGTTAACATTGTTAGCTAAAGATACAGAGACTCAATTATACACAACGAACTTGATCAAAGATCAATCACTGTATTTGTTTAATGCTGCACATCACTGATGCTGATGCCTCAAAGATACTGAAAGTTACTTAGTCACACGACAAACATAGTACATATTTTTGCTGAAATCAATTAAGGAATAAGATCATTTTCCAGCTGACCCCCTCCACTCCCCACTCAAGCTAGGAAACAAATGCGCACATAGTTTTAGCTTAAATTACATAGACTGTTACAAACAAAAAAAACTATTTTCAACAACATAATCACAAAATTTAGCAAATGCTTTATCATGAACAAAGGCCCGGATCTCTTTTGTGACGCTTTGCTTACAAATGATGATCTCTGGCGACACATGACTACTTCTTGTCTGCTGTCTTTCCCCTTTCTGTGACAGGGAACGCAGTAAAGGTTTACTGTGCCTGTTATAGGATGACTCATCGCCTGGAAGCATTACAACAAGCTAAACTTAACAGTTTTTTTCATGATAAGAAGAACGTTTTAGGTTTAGGAAAGCGTGTCCTAATACGTTGTGCAAATAATGTATCCACTTATATATGAAAGGTTTAGAATTCAAGACTTTACATGGCTTTCAACACACGTTTGGTTTGATTAGTACAGGCAAACCTAATAAAGTAGGGAGGGAGATGTCGCTCAAGGTACCTATTCGAGAAACCCTTTATTTGAAGTGGCTGATACCATGCTCTAATATCGTATGACTAGATGCATCAGCCTTCATCACCTGTAACCATATATCTGTATATTGAGGACTATTGATCGAGACTCGCAGTGCTGCACATGTTTAACAAACTGACTTATGCTCACATAGGCCTAAGTAAGTAGCATTTCATGGTTTTACAGGAAGAGACTTGGCGGTGAAATTTTGGTTACTTTTAATTCCCGGTTATTTATAAGATATAATCAAATTTGAAAACAAAAATAGTAGAATATACTATATCAAGAAAACTAGCACTGTAAGACTTCATAAATGTTTGAACAAACAAGAAAACTGCCTAGTTGTAAGGTAAAAGCAGCAAAAACCAAAGTTATCCCCTATAGTGTGACTCTGGATTTCCATTAACCGGGAGCTACTGTTACATTAATTTAGCTTCTGGTCAGTTCTTAATTTTATTCTTAGTGCCAACTATGATCACTTCAGAAAATCTTTTTAATTCATAACTAGTGCGAGATATTTTAGCAAAGGGAATAGCCACATGATCATACATTTACTCTACTGATGGCAACCATTTACTTAAGACATTAACTTTTTGGCTAGGCTGCGGTTAGGCTAAAGTTCCGAGTCCCAAGCGTTACCGTGTGTGATACCAGGCAAAAGGCCGTTCCTACTAGGCTAGCCTACAGTGTAGTATTACACAGTGTACATTATTGCCTAACAATTACAATTATAAGGCAGGCAACAAAATCGTGAGTTACTGTTAGTGCGTTCCTTTCAAGACCCACCTCCTAACTTTCATGAGCAGCAGAGTCTCGCGGCACGTCTGGATTGTGATGAAGAGTGTAAGAATTGCATCTGGTTTTCAGACTTTTGCTGTATTGATTTCCCAGAAATTTTCCTTTCTTTTCAGTCAAAAAACACTCTAAGAATGGAATTACACAACATAGATCGGCGATCAAAACAAAAAAGATCAAACAACTTGTTGCAAATCACTTCAATCTCCAAAATCGTTCAATTGAGACTTTGCGTGTTATTGCTATCGAACAAAAAGATTCTTAAACAGATACATATAGGAAAGGAAAAGAAAATTTCATGAAACTAAACCTAAAGACCACGACACCATTCGGTTTAAACATCAGAAACGATTTGCTGTCCCAGATAAACCAGAACAATTCCTTTGCAATTACGAAGGAATCGGGTTAAAATAATCTGACACGGATTAAAATAATCTGATTTTCCAAAACTTCTGCTAAATCCAGCAGAAATCAGTAATATATATATATATATATATATATATATATATAGTAATAATAAAACGAAAATCCACGTTTACTCCAAAAGAAAATATTATTAGAGAAAACCAGAGAAATAAGATATGACTCATAATTGACAAATAAGGAGTAAGTTTTAGAAAATATATTCGTCAGCAATACTTGACAGTCGAATTAGAAGTACAAAATGTGACACAATGAAAGTATGACGCTAGATAAGTGTAAGTGGCAATGATGGAATTAAAACCAAATAAACCATGACTATACAGGAAGCGGATTAAGGAGCAAAGAACGGATTACATATGCTTGTAGAACTGGTAGTTGTTAAGGGGTCCCAAGTCTTTGTTGAGGCCGGTGATGTGAGACTTAATACGAAAGATCCAATCGATTTCTTTACGTTTACGTTCAGTAGTTGATTTGAAGTTCGAGGCAATTAAAATACATTTTAGGTTTTTTAGAGAATGACCATGAAGATTGAAATGTTCGGACACTGGGAATCCTGCAAAATTATCACGAATAGATTTTTTGTGATTATTAAAACGTAAGCGCAATCGGGAGCCTGTTTCACCTACATAATTGCCCTCTTTGCAAAGTACGCAATAAAAAATGTAAATAACATTAATAGAATCACAAGAGAGGGAAGGGGGTCTAAGACTAAAGTCAACATTGGGAATCTTGACCACGGTGCCTGGGGTAATATGGGGGCATATTTGGCATCTAGGTTTACCGCAAGGAAAATTGCCTGCGGAGGTGGAAACTGAGCGGGGGAGTCTGGAGGAAGTGAGAAGAAATTTAAGGTTGAGGGGTTGACGAAATGCTAGCATGGGGGGAACCTTAAACGATTCTCCTACAGACTGATCGTCTTGAAATACAGCAAATTCCTGTTTGATGGAGCGAATGAAAGATTTGATGAGGGGGTTGTAACTGGTAACGAACGGAATGCGTGTGTTGGGGCTTTTAGACTCAACTTGTCGGCCCTGGAAATACCCTGTCTAATTAAGTGAAGGGGGTATCCGACGTTCAAGAAATAACCAGTTAATATGGATACCTGGTGTTTAAAATCACATGGGTTGGAGCAAATGCGTTTAAGTCTAAGGCATTGGCTGTAAACAATAGAACTCCTGAGATTATGTGGGTGAAAACTATTAAAGTGTAAATACATATGAATATCAGTGGGCTTATAATAGACCGAAGTGGTTAAGGAATTGCCATCCAACTTGACCAGAACATCTAGGAATGAAATTTGATGTTTGGAAACTTCGACAGAAAATTTAATGCTGTCATGAAAAGAATTAACATGATCAAAGAAAGACTTAAGAGATTCTTCACCATGTGGCCAGACAAAAAATATATCGTCAATATATCTATAATAATGTGATGGCTTAAGAGGAGAAGTGGATAGTATTTCCTGTTCTAATTCGTGCATAAATATGTTGGCGTAACAAGGTGCCATCTTAGTGCCCATAGCGGTACCATTGATTTGTAGATAATATTTCCCGTTAAAAGAGAAATAATTGTTACTTAATATGAAACGTAAAATGGGACCAAGATCATCACCTAAAGTGGGGTTGGTGGCATGCTCACGAAGAAAATTTTGACCACCGATAATTCCCTCATCATGACGGATATTAGTGTACAAAGAGGATACATCCATAGTAACGAGTAAGGAATTAATTGGTAACGCCTGAATAGTGTTAAGAATTCTCTATATAAATAAATATATATATATATATTTTTTTTTTTTAATTATGAATATTCATTTGCCTTTGCCTCCATTTCATTGACAAAAGTCAGTTCAAAGTATTTCTTTCGAGATCCGGCTTTGGGGGTCACAAATCGTCCCGTTCTGGCGTAGTGACGATGTTCAAAATGTGAGTTTTGCGAAAACGCGCTCTAAAGATTTCTTATTTTGACTTTAGTATAGCGTATTTGAAAAGGATCTTTTGTACCGAAAGTTGTCAATATTGTAAATATAACAAATACAACTTTGAGTTCTCATATTTGTTGCTGATCGCAAAATTTCTTACAAAGTAGTAATTTTAGTGTAAACATATTCGTCGTTATGTCATGTCATTTTCAAATAATTTTAGACATTCGTTAAACATTCGTCACTATGCTAGAACTAAATTTTAAAGTTTCGTCCTGTCACAGACTTGTATTCATCACTTTTGTGTGAAGTAGCCATAGGGTACACCGTGATGTTCACTGCCACACGGGGAGAGGAAGGGGAAGGGATATGATGCAATGTGAACACATGCAGTGGCAAAAATAAGAGTTCGAGTGGCGTAATCTGTTAAGTCGGAACTCTTATAAAGCGCACAGACTACGGAAAATTGTGTGCAATACTTTATTTTCAGTTTAGTGTATTACGTGAAATGTCTCTGACAATAGTTTTTAAGTATCCTTTAAACGCTTTGGGAAGCTTTTCCACTATACTATCCCGTTAAACGGAATGTGAAATTTTTGTTACGCTCACAGGCATATTAATAATATTCAACCCAACCTCGTGTGAATCCTCTTATTTAAAGAAGGTAACAACTGTGCATTTGTTCATGTGTTTCCAAGTTGAAGTATAGTATGTTTTTCCTTCTATATATTCCCTTGCAGTATACATATAAAAAACAATTCCTACGCTCACCTGCACATTCATAATATCCAACCCAACCTCGTGTGAATCCTCAGATTTAAAGAAGGAAACAACTGTTGCATTGTTCAGTGTTTCCAAGTTGTACTATAGTATGTTGTTCCTTCTTTTTATTTCCGTCCAGTATACATATAAAGTTTATAGAGAGGAGTCATATAATACTTCAACGAGAAGAATAACTCATATAAAAGGTTTTTTTTAAGATATCATGATAGTATACCAAACAGTCCAGAATTAATATAAAAGGGGAGAAAATGTCAAGATGATAGGATATCATAAAAAATACATATACACATACAAAAGTTACATACATAAAACGATATAACAAACAGATTACAAAAAACATTCTAAGTGCTCAAATGGAATATTATAAAGCAGCACGGTAAATAAATAAGTTTCTGTAAACTTACGTTCGGTATTTTGAGGGGATTCCTTAGATTTCTGCTCGATTTGTGCAGGAGACTTTTTAGTACAGTATACAAAGGGTGATTCTGATCACTATAAATCTTATTAGCCATTCTTGTAAACTCAGGTCTTGCAGCAGCATTTACCTTTTTCTAAAAGTATATTGTAATCTACATTAAATATAGCTGATTGGTATTTGAAACTTCATTCTTCTTTCTTTGCTTTTTGTTGCAATATAAAATGGTACCAGACAGGCAATGTTAGATCACATGTGCCAGGGTTGAATACTAGTGTTGAAAACATTTCCTAGGCATTTTAGAAAGACACAACGTAAGCCGCACTAGATACTTTGTATATACCTTTTTTTGATACATTGATGATTTGCAAGGAAAGGTCAAACTGTCGATTTCGATTTATTTTAAACCAGTAGGCTATAAATATAAAATATTTATAAATAGGCGCACATCAACAAACAGTTCTTGTTAAGATTAAACAAATGATATGGTAAATGGTCAGTGAAAGAAATAAGATTATTAAATGTTTTAAACATAAAATGATGCAACAGTCATTACTGAAACCATAATGAAGGTTTTAAACTATCTTTTTGTATTTTGTTTTAAACTTTGAATGGTTTATTGCGTATTCTGTGTACTGATTTCGGCTCCACATTTGTTGACATGTGGTCATGTTTCCAGGGTAGAAGGGATTTGTTTGCCAGGGATGGGTTGCACTTAGCTAATGCTGGGGCCTCGTTGTTTGGTAGGATGGTGAATTACTCTGTAGAACAGCTATGTTTAAACTAAATTGGGGGCGATGTGGGCAGGAATAATTTGGATAAGGATTATGTTCCTAGTGGAGGCAATTATAGGTGCTTTAATATCAAGGAAAGTGATAGTCATATATCTTAATTTAGGAGGCATGCTAAGGTACATAGTTCAGGGATAAGCTGAAGATTGTCTTTATCAATGCTAGAAGTATTCGTAAAAAATTTTGCTGAATTTACTGTGCTTCTTGAGGATCTGAAACCTGATGTATTTGGTATCATCGAATCTGGGTTAACGGAGGACATTGATAGTGCTGAGGTTTCTCACCCGGGATATGTTGTGTATCGTTAGGACAGAAAGGATACTCATAATGGGATTGGTGGGGGGGGGGGGGGGTTACTGTATGTTAGGGATGACTTTGTAAGTGTAGAGAAATCTCAGTTGCAAGGTCTTTTGTAAATTCTGTATGGTACGAGTTGTCCACAGACACCTCCAAGAGGTCCAGGGACGTTATCACTGTGAGTGTTGTTTACCGTTCTCCTAACAGCAGCGATGATAATGATGTCTTGCTGTTTGATACAATTAGAAAGGCTGCTAAAGGTGATGATGTTATTATGGGCGACTTTAATTTTCCTGACATTAATTGGATAGATGGTTTCAGTAGTAGGAAGGGTAATTACCTTCTAGATGTTGTGCAAGATTGCTTTTTACATCAACATGTTACTTTCTCTACAAGGGGGGGGGGGGGGGATAACATCCTGCATCTTGTTTTGAGTTCTGATCCAAGCAATGTTGTTGATTTGACGGGTCTAGGAAACTAGGAACTAGTGATCTTGATATACTAGCTTTTGATATGGTATGCAAAGTCGTAAATTCTGTTAGCAAGGAAAAAAGTCCCTGATTTTGCGAGATCAGATACAGAAGCAATTAAAACTTTACTAAAGGGTACAGATTGGATTAATTTGTTTAGAGGTATGAGTGCTTCTCGGTCTTGGATTTTTTTAGCTGATAAATTAAAGGTCATTATGGAAAATCATGTTCCATGGAAGAATCATCGTCGTAAAAGCAGTATGCCTCACTGGATGAATAAGAAAGTTAGATGTGCAATTGGGCAAAAACGTAGAATGTGGAAGTTGTTTAGGAGGACTTACTTGTTTCTCTTGGGGCACCACATGCTGATAATATAGTTACTGATATTCAGGATCTTGCAGATCTTTTGAACAACTATTTTGTGTCGGTTTTACAAGGAAAGATATGAGTAGTATTCCAGATTTTCAGGGGGACAGTGAAGGGCTTAATTTGGATACGGTCTTATTTTCGGATGAGGTTGTCTTAAGGGAGCTGCTTCGTCTAAATGTTTCTAAAGCTTCTGCAATCCATCCGTATTTGTTGAATACTTTTGCACACCATTTCTGTGTTCCACTCTCATTGGTTTTTAGTAAATTTATAAATGAAGGTTATGTTCCTAAGGACTGAAGATGTGCTAATATTACCACAATTTTCATGCAAGAAGGATGATAAGTCTAAGCCCTGTAATTATAGGCCGTTAGACTCACTAGTGTTGTTTGTAAGGTCATGGAGTCTATTTTTAAAACTAGTCTATGGTCTGTGACTTCAACAGTCAGTCTTTGATCAGAGAGTCTCAACATGGTTTTTGTCAAAAAAGGTCTTGTCTCACTAATATCCTTGAGTTAATGGAAGATGTAACAAGCTCACTAAATAGGCAGAAGTCTGTATATGTTGTGTTCCTGGATTTTCAAAAGGCCTTTGATAAAGTTCCCCACCAGCGTCTTTTACTTAGGCTGAAGATGGTATGGGTGTCAATGGGAAATTACTGTCTTGGATCGAGAATTGGCTTGGGAATAGGAAATAGAGGGTGGTAACTAAAGGCTGTGCTTCTTCTTGGCAGGACGTTACTAGTGGGGTTCCACAAGGGTCTGTATTGGGTCCCTTGTTGTTTGTTGCCTATATAAATGACATCGACGGAGATATTTTGTGTACAGCTAAGAAATTTGCTGATGATACCAAATTTTATTCCGAGGTCCCTTCTAAAAGCGATTCTGAGAAGTTTCAAACGGATTTGGATAAGGTTTTTTCCTGGTCTCAGGGGTGACAAATGCTTTTTAATAATGATAATTGCAAGGTAATGCATATTGGTAGTAGTAACCAAAAGTTTACATACAATATTAATGGTGTGGAGTTACAGGTCTCTGTTTAAAGAGACCTAGGTATCTATATTGACTCATCTCTGCAACCTTCTAAACATTGTCTTGAAGCTGCTAAAAGAGGTACTAGGGTTTTAGGTATGATCAAGAGGAACTTCAGTTCTCTGAAAGAGGACATCGTAGTTAGGCTTTATAAGCAGTTGGTTAGGCCTCATCTGAATTATGCTGTGCAGGCTTGGAACCCATATTTTGCTAAGGATAAGGAAGTACTTGAAAAGGTCCTACTAGGATGATTAGTTTCTTAAATAGTGTTCCTTATAATAGGCGGTTACAACTGTTGGATCTCACCACACTGGAGCTTGGGAGGTTACTTGGGGACTTGATCCAGGTTTTCAAGATTGTGTATGGTTTCGACATTTATTCTTTACCGACTTTTCATGTTTTCTAACAGTAGTTGTACCAGAGGTCATTGTCTTGAACTCCAAAATTCACATACTAGGTTTAATATTCGGCATAACTTTCTTTCTAATAGGGTTGTAAATGACTGGAATGGTTTGCCTAAGAAAGTTGTACTTGAAAGTAGTGTCAATGGGTTTAGGAATGCTTTGGACAAGCACTTTAAGCATTGTAATCGGGTCTGTGTGTTTGTGTCTTCAGTTTTTTTCTCTCTATAGGGTCCTTGATGGGGACTTAAGTGTCCCTCCTGATCCTTGTTTTTCCTACTAAACTAACCTATCAAATTGTATATATAAACATTGCTTCACGGTATACGAACGAATTTCTATACAGTTGAATTCTATATTTGGGCAAGATATTTGGATTTCTGAGGGTTCTGGTTGACTTCACTAGATGACTCATGAGTGGGACATGCAGTGAGTGTTTTTCGTAATTCCTGATTTTTTTTCTGTCATTCTAACGAAGTCTCTCCTAGCAGTTCCATTTACTTCCTCTCTTAATGATTGATAGTCGATATGCAGTATTTGTGATGCATACTTAAGGAATTTTATCAGTTTGGATTTATCGTTAGCGGAAATGAAGTGATCCCACACAGGTACAGCATATATTATGTGTGGCAAGATGAAAGAACGGAAAACACTCTCCTTTGCACCTTCATTGAAGAAAGATACTACGTAAGACAAGCTGGACAGCATGTAATGTACATACTCAATGCCTTCGATATATGACAACTGAATGTCAGTTTATCATCCATGCATACCCCTAATTAGTCACTCTTTAACGTTCGCTCTACCTTCGACCCATGTATTTCAACCCTACTTGATCCTGCCGATAAGAGACCTTCGTGCTTTATGCTAGCGTTAGCAAAGCACATTGCTGGATTGAGCTGTAGATTCTTCCGATCACAGGTAGAGACTATATTATTCACTGAACTCTAATAATTTGACTGATCATTGGCAAAGGAACACTTCGATATTCCACAGGATATTGCGGTGTCGTCAGCATATTTCGTGACTGAGAGATGGTCATTAGGTCTAATCTCATCAGTGTATAAAGTGAACAATATAGCAGACAATGGGCCTCCCTGGGGCACACCAAGTCTGTTATCAGACCTGTTCGATAGTCCTTTCTCCAACTTAACTTGGCGTGACCACCCTGTTAGGAAATGAGCTAGCCAGTGTAGAAGCCATGTTTCAGGACAAAATCCAGTAAGGTCTTTAATCAACTGATTGGGTAAGACTATATTGAAAGCACTCGAGAAGTCTAGAAAAACCACTTTCGATATAGTGGTTTCCTTGCTATTGATGTGCGTTACAATTTCATGTACAAGCAAGAGCACAGCATCAACACAGGAGACACCCTTTCTGTAATCAAACTGACGTTTATCCCCATACTGATCGATACTACACATTAGGAGTAGAAGGGAGTAGAAGCTTCTGCATACTATTGAATGCAATACTGGATAAATCTATAGGTCTGAAATCATTTACATGCTTTGGGCTGGGACAGGGGCTGCCAACGCCATTTTCCAAAGATCTGGTATTTTGCTATTATCAATGCTCTCTTGGAAAATTATGGTATATACAGGAGCTAGGTCACATGAAAAATATTTGAACACCCACCAAGGGAAATCAACAGATCCACATGCTACACTGTTTTGAACCTTCTGAAATTGACGGGTTACTCTTTGAACATCTAATTTGGGAGCGTTATCGTCCAATTCAGGGAAGTGTAATGGTATGTCCCTACTTACAGAGTCATTGAAACGTCCAAAATGTTCAACCAAATCCTTCCCAAATTCCTCATCAACATGCAACTGTCTTTCTTTTTCGGGGCTCCGTATAGCTCTTATGATATCCCACAGTTGTCGGGAGATTCCCTTCACTTGTCCGAAAGTATCGCTGTATATTCCCAGTACTCAGTTTTGGAGGTTCTAGCCACTTCATATACCTTAATAATAATAATAATAATAATAATAATAATAATAATAATAATAATAATAATAATAATAATAATAATAATAATAATAATAATAATAATAATAATAATAATAATACGTTGCGATCTTGATAGAATGATACCTTCATGTTTTATGGTTTTATTTTCAAAATCAAATTTCCTTTATTTTTGGAGTTACGCAATAAAGTGTGGCGGTTATATGTTGGAACTATGTCATTTACAGAACACTGAAACTTTCATTGGTCAGTTTCAACATAACTCTTAGGACTTGTGCATGATACAGCAGTATCATCGGCATAATTTGTAACAGAATATGTGAGTTTGACCTACTTTCATGTATATATATATATATATATATATATATATATATATATATATATATATATATATATATATATATATATAGTAAATAATATTGCATATAATGGACCCCCCACCCCAAAGGCACACCAACTTTTATTTCTGATATTTCGGATAACCACGGGCGGCGGAAGCATTTTTAATCTGGGGGGGGGGGCACCGACATCAAAGGGCACTTTGCAGAAATTCGATTGGAATGATACAGCCTTATATTTAGTACACTTTATAACTCTTATTGTATTATCTTATTTGCGTATACACATCATACCATCAACGCCCTCCCACCCTCAAGGAAAATATGCATACTAGCACTGCAATATCCAATGTGCAAATTGGGAAACAAGAAACAAGTTTTCTTTTGAGACAAAATGAGGTGAAATCATGCTAGTTGCTAATGTAGGAATCTTCCGAATTAGAGTTTATTTCTTGATAATATCTTTAAAAAAAAATCCATTCGAAATAGCTTTGAGTTTGACCCACAAAAATTCATTAAAAGTCAGGGGCGTAGCCATGATTTGCAAAGTTGTATGCACGACTATCTGAGCGAGGGCCACCATCGGTTGGCGCGGAGCGTACAAGAGACTTTTTGGTTTTACAAACCCCTCAGACAGCCGGAAACGGCCCTTTCCGAGTGTTCATTCTGGTTCCCTGGCCTCTTACTAACTTGAGACACCTCAATTTTTTTGTAGAAAAAGGGCACATTTTTAACCTGAGGAAAAGTGGGGGGCACGTGCCCCCTGTGCCCCCCCCCGCCGCCCTTGAAAATTGTGTCAGCCAATGAAAAGGCATGTTACTTTGATAAATCGTAAAAGATCCTTCATTAATTAATTTGGCAAGACAGTATGAAACGTACTTGAAAAGTCAAGAGAAAGACCCTGCCTTCGTTTAAAAATAAATTCCTTACAATCTTAATGAGACACAATATCATGGATTAATCAAACGTTTGATATGGATTCTTCGAGTGGCTTGCAACTCCCGTTCTGGAACAGCAATTGCCTGATAAGTTAACAATCCCAATGTATGGGAACAAGGGCTGAGGGTTTATCAGTTTGGTGATGTTAAGTTGGCTTGTATGTCCATTTAATGACTTGGTTTATGTTTCCAAAAGGTCTGGTATAACTTCCCTTATGATCCTGAAGTTCTTAGCCTGTGGAAAAACCATCCAAGGTTTTGTCAAATCGAAAGATTGCTATACAGATTTTCTAGTAATTCGGTCTAAACGACCCCCCCCCTCGTCCTTTGTGGCAGCTACTTAAGTATAAACTATGCTAATACCTTCCAAAGTGTCATGTGAAAGTATGTGACATGTTACTAGGTATTACTAAGCCAGATAAAGGTAGTTTTAAGTTAGGCTAGAGTAATGCTTGTGATGAGATGACACTTTTAAAGTTTCTTTACATATGAAATTGAAGAGAGAAGGAAGTCTAAAGTGGAAATAAGCTGGCGTTTGCATGTTTTAATTTGTCATAATACTGGCATTTGTTTATTGAACTGCTTACATTTACGTTGAAAAGGAGACAGAAACCAATATATTACATTATATCGCCCCCACCCCCATCATCCAAATTGGGACAAAGACATTACACATTTGCCAAAAAAAAAGCTAAATGCCACGAGTTTTAAAAACCAATTTACCCTGTACCGTTCAAGATAATGGACTTAGATATTTTCGGGAAAAAGTTATCACAAGGATCTTAGTGATATACATTTATTGTGATGGTTTGGGATTCCTTCCCTTCAATCCTCAGGTATGGTTAGGCTAACTCTAAGAATGGCCTAAAATACTTAACCTTGGTCTAGGTATTGTAGTCTTCTGAGTGGTTTCACTGATGACTAAAGTATTTGTCAATATGTAAAAACGAGAGTGGGCCTTAGATGGACATTCGTCAGAAAAAAAGACAAACTAGACAGTTTTAAAACTTCTATCCCGGCTCAACCGATTCTTCACCCTCGAAATAAGTAAGAACAATATTTACCTCAATTTCGCCAAAAGTGCACATTCGCCACTACGAGAAAACGAGGACGAAATGATTTCCAGTTGGTTATAATCATGTTTGATCTCTAAAGTGAGGCAAATATGTAACCAAAACAGAACTAGTATTGCTCGATACAGGTGACGAACGCCTACAGTGGACTGACCACCTTCCTTTCCGGTTTCGAACCTATGAACATACAATCAGCGTCCATATCCTAGTGGTTAGGGTGTCCGCAAATAAAGCGGGAATCACGGTGGAGGCTGGAAGTTTTATCACTGTTCTGAATTTTCATTCTCATTACGTTTTCAATTATATGTATATGTATATGTATATATATATATATATATATATATATATATATATATATATATATATATATATATATATATAGAAGGGCAGAAGTTGAGACGGTCGATGTCCTACCCTAACTGCAAATGCCCTTTAGTAAACATGATGGCCAAAACTGTCTCGTAGCAACACCTGCTGCAGTCTCATAATGGCGATGATATCTTTCAAGTGTCACAGCTGTGGGTAGGACCTTGTTGCCCAGTGAGGCAGAACTAATAGTAGCCTGGAAATGCTTCACTTGTCGACCAACCTTCTTCACCTTCATATCGACCAACAATTGTTAAAATTTAGTATAACTGCAATTTGGCTTTTTTTTCCCCTATGATTTCCATTCTTTAAAGTTCGCCATTATAACAGGAACTTTCGGACTTGCCAGTGCACGAAAGAAAAGCATGGTAAGTGTTCACCTATGAACCAAACGTTTATAGCTACCAGATGTGGTCATAATTTTATGAAAATTTGGAATTAAATGACAGCGTAACATCAATACTGTTGTGGGTGTTATACTGTGACGTGTCTGTTTGGATATTGCAACAACTGATAGTACAATATGCATGGTTGCACATAACAATATAGAGAGGTACATGATAAAATGAAGTTGTGTGAAGATTCAGCGACACTCTCTTATTTACTGATTTCATTATTGACGTCAATTGTGGGAGGCAATACTCAATCTAATATCTTTAATCATTTGTCATAGCTAATACCTAGGGAAGTTGGTATAAAGCTTACCTCACAAACATTTTAATGTTTCCTTCGTAACTTCTTATTTGGATTAATCGTAAATATCTTGCATTCAAACATGAAGCTAAAACATTATCAGTTATCAGAGCAAAAGTAGACACGTGTCTAAGATCAACAATATCGTTATAGTCTTTGCGTATATTATTTTACTTTCACAGGTCATCACCTTTATGATTCTTGCCATCATTGCAACACTACTATGTGCGTTATGCTGTGGTGTTCAGGCGACTTATGCTGCCCAAAGTAGTGGATACTATGTAAGGACCAATAAAATAAGATATATTAGTCATAGAAATTAAAAACATAGGAACATCACTTTTTGTTTTAAACAAAAGGTTGTCATTGAGAGCATTTTGCATGAGTAATAATATATAGTGTACAGAGTGATCCTCCACTACGCCATCGTCTCGTTTTATAAGGAAAGAGAAGTTTGTGTTCATTCTTGCATGAGAATATGTCAGATCAATATGATTCAATAATGCCGAAGAAATAGTATTTATTGTTCACTTTCCGCTATGCCTAGTAGTTCATATTTGCCTTTTCGTTTCTCAATTTTACTAGGTTAATGTGTAATGTGTAATGTAATACTATGTAGTGTATAAAGTGATCCTCCACGACGCCATCGGGTCGTTTTATAAGGAAAGAGAAAGTTGTGTTCATTCTTGCATGAGAATTTGTCGGATATATATGGTTCAATAATGACAAAGAAATAGTATTTATTGTTCACATTCCGCTAAGTTAACATAAATTATGGTGAAGCATCGTTACGAAACATCTGAAAGTTGATATGTATAAGGCATTACGTGAAATTTAATGCTTAAACTCAAACACTGGCGTTTGTATGGTAAAAGGGTTAACTAAGACCAAATATGTTCGCCGTGTGATTTACGATGAAACTGTTGATTACATATTACAAACGTTTGCAGTTTGATACATGCCTAGAAGTTCATATTTGCCTTTTCGTTTCTCAATTTTACTAGTATGTTGTTCCATTCGTCTTGTTCATCATAATTTGCCTTTCGTATGGACTGCAACTCTTGTTTTGCATAATCGGGGCTAGTTTCACGTGTGGTGCTCTCTCAGATGGAGTACAACAACAGCAACTGGTAAGTTTCCAACCTTACTGCCAAGCGACATGTAATCGATTTCTCTTAAACTTGCAGCACTATAGTTCATGTTTATGCCATGTATAAGTTTTTAATGAGGTATATGAAAGTTTCATACCAGATAGGAATGAATTGTTTGAATGAATGATTAAAGTGTATAATACATAAAAGTGGTCATTAAAAAGGGCTTCATGTATCTCAAACTCTGTTTGTAATAGTGATGACCTCATACATTCAAATTTTGGATGAGATCTGAACTCATTGATGTGCCTGTTGTTTGTTGTTGACATTTCTCGGTTTCTTGAGGGTGTGTTTCCATTTGATGTGTGTTTCCCTTAATGATAATTTAATAATTTAACTTTCCTTACAGATTACTCACCCACCTTTCGCAATGCCGCCAGGGCAGGCTTATGGAGCAACCAGCTCCAGTCAACGTTGACAGTGTTAATGACAACCCTCCGTCCTACCAGGTCGCTGCTGCTCAGCCTAAAATCTAAGAAAAATTTGGAAAACAAACGTAATGTCTGCATTCACACAGAAAGAAACATACTTATAATCATTTCTTAAATTTCGCATTACTCTTATGTCAATCCGAGCTTATATTCAATATATGGTTGTACCAATGTAAGCAGCCCAATGTAGAATTAATAAGTTTCCAATAAATCAGCTTGATAAAAGTTGTAACGCTTTTTTCATAAAATTGATATTATTAGCTCATTAACAACGAAACTGCAGTATATTAAGAAATATGATCTGCATTTCGAAATAGGGGAAGGGGAGGGTCAAGAAGGTTTGGGCATAATCAACTGTTATTAGTATTCCTGTTTTTCGTCGGATTCTCAGTTGGTACAGACTTATGTATTGGCAATTTCTATTAGACTGTAGTATTTTCTATTGAATGGTTCAACAATTTTTCAAAGCCGTTGTCTTTTTTAAACGCAGCTCTGTATTTTATGTTAGTCTTCATAGCAAAGAAAGGAAATATTCGATACACAAGCAGGGAAATGACAGGGATATCATTGTATAATCGGTGACGGGAGATATAACAAACCGTGTTATTATGTTAATAGTATGACGATACCATTTAGTGTACATGTAGTGTTTATACTTTTGAGTTCTGAAAGACGTGTAACGTGTGTACGCCGTATTTTGACACGTTCTTTGTTCGACGATTGAACCCGGGTACATTCCATGCGTTCAGAACAACTGACTATACACAATAAAGGGCTAAAGTGAAAATACTGAATCTTTATTTAAGTGTGTCGTCACTTAAGTTACACTTACCAATTGGGATCTTCAGCCACGCCCTAAATTAACAGAGGGCGCTGTCATATCGGTCCTTTCTAGTACTGCAAAACTTAATAAATTGCAGTCTCTAAAGTAACTGAGAATATTTTTGTACGTTCTTTACTTGCAGACTGAACCACAATACATGCTATGTGTTCAGAACAATGAAAAATAGACAAAAAGGGTTAACTAAAGCGCTTCACAAAATCATTAGAGATATATGTCAACAGAAAAGATCACTTGCGTTATATCCCAAAGTCGAATCTACAGCTCTGTTAGGACCAATATGACAGTGCCCTCGATAGAAACGTTGCGTAATTATATACAGTAACACATACTTTCACACCAATTGTTCTGGTTAATGCTTATGGAATAATTGACTGTACAAGTTTTCTGTAGTTAAAATTCAACAAACTGTATCTTTTTGAAGAAGTATTTTGTTCCTCTGTGTATAAAATGATGAACAATCTATAAAGAAAGGCATTTTCGGCTGAAGTACCCTCTTGCCATCATCTTTTCTGCTGTTGCCAGATGCACTGACAAAATATCACAAAATTTGAAAACTTAATATTTTCGCAATCAATATGCTACGAGGATGTGGTTTGCGACTAAATATTCTTACAATTTTCAGTAATTATGTGATTTTGTGATTACCTTTGGCTCCAGAGAATCCTTTAAAATGGATTTTGACAAGTCCGATTATTAATGTAAATTGATGAATTTGTTAATTATGATAACTTCAAGTACAAAACATGCAAGTTCTTTTCATTTCTTACTGAAAAACATATTTTGATTAATTTACCTCCTGTTTAAACCATGTGATTGCGTTACTCTCTCAATTTATTTCATTTTATTTGAAACTGTCGTAAAACGTTAAACATCGCTGCTTGCAAACGACCCAATTGTATTTTGTACGATAACACGTTGATGTTGTGATATATATGTATATATACATAAACATAAACATGTACATATATATATATATATATATATATACATATATATATATATATATATATATATATATATTATATATATATATATATATATGCTCCCAGAAAAAAGAAATTACCCTCATTTTACAGCGGTAAACTATGGTTAATTAGGGTAATACTATAGTAAAGCCATAGTACACATAGGAAAATTTGTGATAAAACCATAGTGAAGATGAGGTATAGTACGATGGTATAACTGTGGTAAACCTCCTCAAACTAGCCCAGTCAAATGTTGGTATGGTACCACAGTTTACCATGTCGTAAGGGTGGTATTTTGTCGTGGTTAGTGTAAGGTATTTTTTTCCTAGCCTACACTTCATCTTCGGAGCTTGCATAATGTGTTGCAAGAAGACGAGCAATTTGTGCTCTTTCTATCAGGGCTATAGTATTATCATGACAATGCGGTGCGTACAATAACCTCTATGCAAGGGGTTCAGTAACGTTATCCCCCATGAACCCCCTGTGGATGTCAGAGTTGTCCACGAACCCCCAACTTTTCGTCATTATTATACTATAATACGCATAACAATGCTTCGTAAAAGAGCAAGTTCATAGTGTAATATTGTAATAAAAAAAACAGAGTTTTTCCATAGTTACGACTTTTGTACATCACTAAATTATATGGTATATCCGATTTTTGTTCAACAAAAAGTACTCTAGTTTGATTTCAGAAACGTCTCACGAATCCCCTGGGATGGACTCACGCTCCCTTGGGGATAACGTGCAACTCAGTTAGGGAGCCACTGATCTAGGCGATATTGTTTGACATGGGCGTTTTCCACGAACTACATCAATGCACATCATGACATGTACACGCAGAGCTAATAATGTCCTAAAGTATGTTCCATAACGCTGTGTTTTGCCGTAAGGTAATTCGTTGAAAATTGACAATACTATGGCATTTTCAATTGCGTGTATTGTATTAATGAAAATAGTTAAGAGGCGGGGCTACAAGAAAACTGCTCTTTGAGCTCATTAATTCGCTTGTTGGGGACTGACTGCCAGCACATTCGCTGTACTGTCTACACTCGTTGTGGTCTCACAGCATAGTTTAATTAGGGAGCTTGTCTTACAGCTCCCTGCATGAATTACTCGGCACATTGCGCAAGTATAATAGAAATCCTTGTTATATTTATATACATTACGCTTAGTGACATGTTCATCGAACATCGCCCACCAAGAATAAACAGTACTTAGCGCGTACATGTTTTGCATGATATATGTATAACGAATAACGACGTTGATACATGTAGGCAACTTTCATCTCTTTGGTCACTGTAACTGTCATCAGCTTCGTGGTCTTTATTTGAATTGCTGTAAAATTCAGAGATCGCTGTTAATTTCTAAGGTAAGGAGTCTTTTTTTCTGATTCACTTAAGATTTGTGGCAGACATGGTATAAAAACTAAGGGTGGGTAGTGTTAATGTTTTTGAAAAATTTCAAGCAGTTTTCACACATTCGTAAAGTACTGTTAGACGCTCATTACCACATAAGTTTAGGTAGGAATTTAAATAACCATTAAAACTTTATTGTGTAAAACCTTCATATTCAAGTTCGCCCGCAAAAGCACAGTGGTCCACGTGTGTTATTTCGAGAACTTCATAAATTGTAGGTTGTGAATGTCCAACTGTGCATGTCAGAGACAGATCCCAATCACAAATCTACGGATGTGGGAATTTACCTATTATGGTCACTGGGTATCTATTATGGTCACTGGGGGCTCTGTAATGGCGTGGTAAGTGCACTTTTAAAATATCACCCAATTTGTGAACACTTTTCTTCGGTTTACCGCCCATGTTTTTAATTTCTATTAAGTATTTTTAATTCTTGATAAATGATAAGATTAATTAAAACAGCATTCATTTTAAAGTAATGAGCTCATTTCTATTGTATACTATAAAATTTTCGGCGCTGTTCAATACTACTGGGAAGACAAATCTGTAGGTACCAATATAAGATAATACAATCATTTAGGTAACAGTCTTATAGGATATTTAATTGACATTAATTTATTACAACATTTAACCAAAAGGACTATAAACTCATGCCACCAAAATGGTGAGAAAAACATTTTTACAAATAAGTAAGGATATTTTTCTTTCGTTTAAGTACTTTAATTTGCAAATACTGTCCAGCATTAAAATTAGATATGTTAAACAATCGTAGCAAATGTGTATATCATATGTTTAATCTCATTATGTAAATATGAGCACAGAGCACAATGGAAACGTGGAATCACACTTTGGACAAAACGGTAGCCCGTCTGCGAATATTTATTCCCCAAACTGAACTGACACTGAAAGTATTTCCTCGTTTCTGATTGGCTCTCAGCGAGTACGTTATATACTTAAGTATTCAACACCGATCCCTCCATACTCTGCCGATATTAGTATGATCAACACGAACAAATTCAAGATATGCACATTAGCAACTTTCCAGAACTTTTGGAAGGTATATATGAACGAAAGTATATAGTGTTCTTAACACAATGAAGCAACTATTCTCAACTACTGCGCCCAATGTAGGCAGTCCTCGATCGTTTGTTTATTCGCTTAACTCCGCTATACACAACACAAGTACTGAAGCCTTTTGTACTGTGTATAGTATACAACACAATAAAACACAGTGCATTTGTAATTGTATACATGTAACTGATGTACATATGTTTGAGGTGTGTGTGTACATTCGGAGTTGCGATACTTCTAGTTTCATAATCATAAATTCAAAATGTATTCAGTCAATGAATCATGATAGGACTAGTCAATGTGCAGTGACCATGGAGACGGCGAGCGAGGGTGTGCCAGCCATTGAGTGTACAAAAAAAAGCATTTGACGACATGTCTGAGTCTTTTGACTTGTGAGCTATAAAGCCTTATGACCTATACGTACGGAAACCTATACGGAAACCTATTGGCTCGCTGAGAACCAATCAGAATCGAGGAAATGATTTCAGCGTCAGTTCAGTTTGGGCAAAAAATATTCGCAGCACGCCCCCTCACCATGCACACAAAACAAAGCGGCGCTTTCCTTGTTGTTTTGCTGTTCATATATGCATAATGTAAATCTCTATTCATAATAGATGATGATTATAGGCCTTCATACACTAAATAATATCTGTTATGATGGTAAATTTGCAACCACTTCACTTCACGGCTGGAATGGCTACAGAGGCAATACCAACTTAACAATAAAAATGGAACCAGCTGATAAAGTCTGTTAACCAAGTTAAAATAACAAGTTATTGTTTAAGCATGAAATCGATACTTCCCTACAACCTACCTGTTGTTGGTTCGATCAATATCAACGTTTGAGTATCATGAGGCAGTGCCATCTGCTAGGGAAAGTTGACTAGGCTAGTTCAAAAGGACTACACCATGTAGCATCTTACACTATAAACAGTTGTGTAAACATTCCTACACAAGTTCTGAGTAAATGTAATTTTACCCAACTGTGATTGGACCTAGTTTCATATTTGATCCCCCAAAATAAATATATATTCCAAGAAAATGTATATCCTTTTTTGGTATAGTGAATAGTGTCCTACTGTAAATGTGTAGTTAAGCAATTTGCATTAAAGTTTAACACAGGTCTCACTGTAGCAAACTGTTGTGTTAATGAAAACTTACGCAACAGTTGTATAGTTTCTACACAAGGTTGATAGGTGCACTCGTTACACAGCGGATGTGTACAATTTTACACAACCTTTTTTAGATCATTTTTTTATTTTTTTTTATATAAGAATGTAGCACTCTGAAATCATTAAAACTTCGGCAAAGAGTGTGGAAGTCATCACGTTCCCATGCAACAAGTTCGTTTATCGGTTGTTATCACAGATACTAGAGTTGAGTCTTAGTACTTTCCTACCTATACCATAGGATACTACCCTATGCCTTGGCTGGTTATCAAAGATATTGAGCTATCCCTAGCTACCGGAGAATACTAAGAATACTTCTTTCCTACCTATATCATAGGTAGTATAGTACTTTCCTACCTATACCATAGGATACTACCCTATGCCTTGGCTGGTTATCAAAGATATTGAGCTATCCCTAGCTACCGGAGAATACTAAGAATACTAGTTGCCAACTATACATGAAAATGATGTAAGGAAGATTTTCGGACAGGTAAGAACGGAGTATCCTCAGGTAATCACACAAACCCATGGTGTGATTTTAAGTTTTTTACTGAAATAGTTAAGAAAAGTATTGATCAGAGTATAATTCCTTCCTTTTGGAAGCACGCAATGACAGCTCCCATACCCAAGGTTCCTTACCCCACTACTGTACATAACTACAGACCGATTGATCTAGCTAGTATATAGCTATATATATATATATATATATATATATATATATATATATATATATATATATATATTGTGAATGTGTTATATTGATTTTTTCTTATAGTTATTCAACCATTGTATTCATTTTCAAATTGTTTACCAATCCCACGCAATGCCACCAGGACATTGTGATGTCGATAGTTGAAGAGGGCTTTCAAGTGCAGTGAATATGATGTTTGTTTCCTTTAGCGTCCATACAAACGGTTATACTATTACATGCAATAGCCATATGATCATCACGAACAACGTCATTTCCTATTGAAAGCTCTTTCTTTACATAAACGTGTGAGTTAACAACTTGTTAAATTGTTAGGCTTACTAAAGACATTTTTTGCCTTCAAAACCCAGGTAAGTATTGTAAGTATATCTAAAGAATATTATTTTGTTTATTCTGGTGTTCATTGATATGTATTTCCTTCATAACCATTGATTATGGCGTAAATGGACGTTCTGTTTAGTTTTCCGGTTGGTATATCTCCATTAGGCCTACATCATTTCGTATAAAGCACAGCGTTATCACGAGGTCGGAATATTGTTACACCTATATTCAGGGTTCGCAGGTTTCTTCCGGGAGTGGAAAAAACCGCGGAATAAACCGCGGTATATTCCACTCGAAAGAAATAGGTTTCTTCCGGACAAAACGGAAGAAACTCAATTTTTTAGGAAAAAACTGTTGATAAAGTATTAAAACAACTTGCAATGATTTCTAACTATGTAATAAATGGACAAGAAGCACTAAAGTGTCATCAAGGTAGTCTATATCTAGGTTTGGAGCACATGACAGGCTTCCAGCATATACCGTACACAATATAGTACTAGGCTACTGGCATCGGACTATTCAGGGAACAAGGGAACAGTTCTTAGTTAAAAACTAGTTTCTGAGTGGACGGGCAAGTGTTCCCTGGAAACTAGTGTAGGCCTACTACCTACTACCTACACACTCATTACTACGATTACATTGGCCACTATGACCATATTTTGTGGAGATTGAACCCAAGACATGAGGGTTACAGATTCGACTGGTAGTTGTAGTGTGAAATAAGGGCTGGCTCGTAGCCAGATGTGTTTAATTATGGATGTTTGTTCTTTTTGCTGTTGGGATGACAAGTCCCCCTAACTACAAGTTGTAATTTAGGGAGTTGCAGAAATTACAATGTTGCCTAAATCTAACAGATATTGTTTGGCTTTTTCTTGGTGTTTATTGTATTAAATCCTCAGTGCATGGGCCAATCCAGGTTAATCATTCATACAGTATGGCTAGTTATACAATTCTGGTTGATGGGGGGGGGGGGGGGGATTGCGAGATGATAGGTAGTCCTTCAATATTGTGATTTATAAAAACAACCCAAAATTATAATCAAAATAATTTTATCATATTTTGATGGTTTCAATGGTATTCATTTCAGTCAGATGGTGGTAAACTATTTGTCTCTGTATCGTGTATGTGGGCTGTGCTGCATATATGCCAATTTTTACAGTTTTTTCCAGTTTCTTCTGGTTTCTACCAGTTTCTTCCGGAAGGAAGTGGAAGAAACCTGGAAGAAACAGGTTTCTTCCAGTTTCTCCCACGTCCCCGGAAGAAATAGGTTTCTACAGGAAGAAACCGAACCCTGCCTATATCGAACAATACTATTCCTATTTTGTGACAATTTTCCTTTCTCTAGGGATCAATCATGATACTATATAACTCGGAAGTCAGTTGGGAATACTAAAGTCCGATTTTGGAAAAGTCATATATATATATATATAACAGTCATGATCCACACATATCACAAAGCTACACATGCTTTATTGAAATTATTAAACATGTGATATTATCATATTTTTGTCTGATGTTGCAAAGCCATGTAGTCGAAATTAATATACACGACTAGTAAATAAAATTTAATAAGTATGCTAATTGAATTAGATTTGTGCCCATTGAAAAGGGTTACACAAACTAAGACATACTCAGATGTAGCTGTAAAGATTGTAAAATTAAAGCAATAATCTCACCTTCCTAAGCGGCAAATAGCCATGCAATAATATATACTACGAACTACTGTGTTCACATTGCAAGGTCCCTGCGTCAGTACATTGCGCTTGGCCAGTTTAAAATAACAGGTGAAGTTATGTTTGACAGTGTCATATGCTAAATGTATATGGAAACGTTGAGGTGCCGGCAAATATAAAACTTTCATACTGCAACTTGCGGCAATTTATTATCTTTTTTATGCAAAATATTGAAATTATGACATTTTGATGCGAGCGTAATTAATGATTTTGTTGCAGAATTTTGTTTTTAAGAGATTTATCATTGCCATGTTCTTTATTATGTTTAAAGCAAATTTTCAACGTAATAACAATTGCTAAATAGTCAAACTGTTGATTTTGTTACTCACTAGGTAGAAGGAAATTTTCAATTTGTTGCAAATTGTCAACATATTAACGTAATTATTAATTTTTGTTGAAACTTGCTACTATTTGTTAAAAAAGGTCGACATGTTACGTGCGTATTCTAAAGAATTATTGATATAATGTATGTATCCATGGATCCTGGCAAAGTAGGATTTATAACTACACTCGAATTAGAATGTAATGACCACGCTCAGATGAATATTGATGAAGTAGGGTAATACAGAGCAAGACAAATAATAAGATATGCAAATCAAGTTGTTTTCAAGAAATATCAATGCGGTATTCTAGTCCATCGGGGCAGGCCTCAAAATGTGCTTAAAAAACGAGTTTCGTTGCACATATTTAGTA
Organism: Apostichopus japonicus; assembly: GCF_037975245.1. NCBI lineage: Eukaryota > Metazoa > Echinodermata > Holothuroidea > Aspidochirotida > Stichopodidae > Apostichopus > Apostichopus japonicus. Next base: position 10,168,121 of record NC_092569.1, on the reverse strand, counting down.
CCAAGGTTTGTTGGTTGGAAGTTGTAGAGGGATGTCCTGGGAACATTTTTCACGATGTTGGATGATTGGAGAGGTGTTATTTTTCGAGTAAACAACAAACAAATGACGTCACTCTTATACGGTGTACGATGATTACAACAAAGCAGTTCCTTGTCACAGCAACACGAAAACGGCATTTAAATGCATTTGAACTTATTAGAACCTAGATGTTTTTGTTGACAGTTATAGAGGGATGTCCTGAGATTATCTTAGGAGTTGTTGGATGCTTGGAGAGATGTTATATTGTTGGTAAACATCAAATTACCTCACTATGAAGTGTAGGCTAAATTAAAAATCAGCAACATTTAAAAACTATTATCATGTTGCTGTGACTATTCACAGCAACATGATAATAGTTTTTAAATGTTACTAAACCTATTTAGAACCAAGGTTTGTTGGTTGGATAATGTGAAGAAATGTCCTTAGAATACTTGAAAAGTTGTTGGATGCTAAAAGAGGTAATACTTTACGAGTAAACAATAAACATATGACGTCATAGTCCATCAGGGCAGGCTTCAAAAAGTGCTTAAAATACGAGTTTCGTTGCACATATTTAGTGCCAAGGTTTGTTGGTTGGAAGTTGTAGAGGGATGTCCTGGGAACATTTTTCGCGATGTCTGAAGTTTGGAGAGGTTTTATTTTTCGAGTAAACAACAAACAAATGACGTCACTCTTATACGATGTTAGACAATTACAACAAAGCAGTTCCTTGTCACAGCAACATGAAAATGGCATTTAAATGGTTTTGCACTTATACGTTGTAAGATAATGAAAATTGAGCAGTTTCTTGTCACAGCAAGATGATAACATAATTTAAATGTTCTTGCACTAACAGTACTTAGGACCAGGTAATGTTGCTTGAAAGCTATATAGGAACGTCTGAAGAACATTTTAACAGTTGTTGGGTGCTAAGAGAGGTGTTATGTAAAGAGTTAACAATAAACAAATAACGTCATTCTTATACGTTTTGCTGTACGACAATTAAACAGAGCAGTTCCTTGTCACAGCAAGATGATAAAATAATTAAACACAGTATTAAGAACCAGGATGTGTTGGCTGAAGTAATAGAGGAATGTCCGCAGAATATTTTAAGAGTTGTTGGATTATTAAAGCAGTGTTATTTTTCGAAAACAACAAATTATGTTGTGTTAAATATAATTTGAACAAATGCATTTTTAAACACTGTCCGTCTCCTGAAGTCTGCCTCGAGACTCACCTTTAACGCAAATGTAGCTGGTCAAAAACGCAGTGACCAGGCAAAAATATATGTTTTTAGGTTTGGGAAAATTACAAGTAGCACCTTCCCATGAGAGAAGGACCGGATGACTCTGAGATCTTGGGACAACTTGAAAAGGCGTAACGCTCACACAAAAGTAAACATAAGGAAAAATAGTAGGTTTACTATGCACATGAATCTTGTATTAAAAACAATGGGGTCACTTAAACTTAAAGAAAAATTTAAATGATATAAATGGGTAACTAACAGATCTTATCAGAGCTGTTACGTCTAACAAGAAATCCACTGAACTTATTTCAAAATAAACTGACTAAAAGTTCTAAGTTAGAACACAATCGCGGCGCGGGTCAACCAACTAAAAAGTCGCAAATAGAATTACTTCCTTGGGTTACTTCGATCAGATGCAGGTTCACTCTGTTGGGGGAAGTCTCTGAGATAGGTTTGCTCACTGAACGGCTCTTGACCAGCTTGCTCTTCACTCCCTGGTATCTGGGCCCATTGACCTATCAGCTGTCAATTAAGTTACTAAATAATTACCAGGCACATTACTTAACCCCAGTCTAACCTTATAAATGGGTCTCAACAGTGTCCTTAAATAAATTTGTTGTTACACATCCATCACCAAGAATATTCCTACCAAAACAAAATAGCTATTAAACTGTCTATTTCTCCTACAGCTCTCAAAAGTGATAGAGGCTTGGAGCCATTACATGTATTCCTAGAAAACAAGGGCCACACAAAACAATAACTATGTTCAAAAATGACAAAGGTCACACAGGGCCACGTGACCACAAACTGTTGCCCTGTAGTAGTAGCATAAAAGTGAAACTTTAGGGAACTCCTCAATCTATTAAAGTAAGTTATTCATTGTCAAATGAATAAAACAAAATAAGAAAAAGAACGGAAAAGATCAAATGAATTAAACAAAATTGGAAAATGAAAGAAAATGATCAACATAAACACCAACAAAACATTGACCAGGTTATGCTTTGGTTACACAAACAATCCTTTCTGAGTGATATGACTTCCTCGTCACTATCAACATGACCAACACCCAAAGCCACTTGCTTAGGAAGAAGTAGTCTTCTTCTGTTATGTGAAGTCAGAATGTCTTGGGCAATAGCACTGTCATCCTTTCATCACAGCAGCTTTTTTGAGCAGTTTCTCAGCATCTCGTGTCAAACACTGTGACAGCTGCTCTGTCTGCCCGCTAACAGATCTTCTTCCTTTTGAAAACTTGAGTCCTGATTGTGCCAGAGAAATCTCTGTAGAGGGAGCACCGCAAATATCCTTGTCTTTGGCGCCGATGGGCCTGCACTTTCATCTGCAACAAATAAAAAAAAAATTGTTTGGTTGATACAGTATTTTGAATTGTCCTGTTGATCACACTGTGGTTCACATTAATTGTCTACACTGGAACTCAACTGACTAATAAGCCTCCATTTATTTCAGTGTAAGTCTGGAGCCATGAGCTTCGTAGGGTATAGTTACAAACCCACACACTAGAAAGGTTTGAGAACACATGCAACGCTACTTGACCGGATTTCCCATACTAAAAGAAGGCCTCTCCATACATGCATCAAAGTAAAATAAACCAAGCAAGATGCTTTGATATAAAATATTTTTTTCCAAATTTTTAAAGAGCTGTAATAAGACTATAGGTGCAACTAAATCGAGTGCCATGCTGATGCTAAATTAGCTGGAAACTTACATATGCCAACTCGCTGTAGCATTGTCTAGGCCTATTTACTTAGTGGCCTGTATATAAGCTACATTACACGCTACATTTGTTTGTGTGTGTGCCAGTACTACCAGCAGCCATGGAGACATGCTCTGGGCTTAGTTAGGCCCTGTTTTGATAAATTAATCCAAAACTAGAGGCTTGACCATAGCCCCAGGCTGACATTGAATATTGATAGGCCTAACGTTAGTCTGCCTATCGAACCTACACTGGTGTTAATTTCATTTCTTTGTTTCATGACAAATAAAATATGAAATAAATATAACAGATACCAGTATATAGTAGCCGTCGATCTATCCTTCATGGTTGCTACGTTAATCACTTCTAGACTAAGGCAAACTAGTAATAGTATAGTATTGAAGAGCCTTGTCCTAAATTTTCATAGTTGCCATTCGTATCACTTCAGGAAGTTTTCTTGTCACAGTAATGCTCTTACATGAGTATTAGTAACAGGCCTTGAATTACCTTCATCGTTCGTGTACTGAATCATGGAAGCACCTTCTAGGTATGAAAATTTGCCACCCTCAATACTGCTTCATATCTCGGCACATTTGACGTCGGTTTGCCAACTGTTGGCTGTAAATTTCGGTAGACTTTCAGCCCATCGTTCTCTTGTAATGCAGTACGTTATGCAGACTAGTTGTAAACACGTACAAACGTTACATACACACAGTCTGTGCATAAACATCACGCCGAGCCGAGCAGTTTCTGTATCAGCTGACATATCACATGCCACACAATAAGGATTTTGATTGGCTCTTGAGTGAAAAAATCGCTGCGATCGGAGAAGTCCTAACAACGCAAAGCGGACTAAATGAGTCCGTTTTAAACTGCTGTTTACTCTTAAGATAACACTTCCCGAACCATCCAACATCGAGAATTGTAATAAGCATATGAAAACACACCATAATATGTGATCAAACCTTGGTACTAAATATGTGCAACGACAATGAACGATATCGAGCCTGCCCCGATGGACTATTCGAGTTGATTGTTTGGCACTAAAAAAGAACAACACATCGTTCAAAACGGGCTTGTAATAATGCGATTTGTTATCGTAAGTGTAAAATATCAGTCAATTGGGCAATAAGAATTATTAATTTAACTCTAAACAGGCTTACTAATCCTTCAAACGTCGATTACTAAAACAATGTTTATGGGTTCCTGGAAGCAACAATCAACTGCTTCAGTGAAATTTATCTGTATTGTTGTTCCAGTGACCAGTTGCCGACATCTATACACTTGGGACGATGTGTTAAGTTCTTACAGTTTTGACCAAAAAGAGCACAACTCAATACAAGCATGTCGATCTCCAACCATTTTATACGATCTAAATGTTGAAGTACACAATAATACAGGACTCGATCTGCAACTCCTTGCACAAATATCACAGGGAGAGTTATACTTGAAAATGTGGAATGACTGTTCAGCAACTTACCAAAGTTACTAAAAGCATATTTACTGGCAGCATATTTAAGTGTACAATCTGTTTTGTAAGAAACAATCCAGTGTTTAATGAACAATAATCCAATCTGAAATATATGCATTAGTTACTGATCAACAGATGAAGTGAACAGATGAAATTGAAAGATGGAATAAACAGTACTATATCGCGCTTGAAAAATATTGACTAATGTAAATTCTGCGCAAATAGCCCACATTTTATCACAAGTAGGTAACTTTTGTGGATTAGAAAGGTATTTGGCCCATGCTTGGTTATTGAACGAAATACCTCCGTAAGTGATTACGTCAAAAAGTTATAGTTCAATGTTCAAAGTAAAAAGGAAATCAGCAGTGAGGCCATAACGCGCGTGTGACAAACTGATTGTCAGTTGTAACTCTGGTAACTAGGTATGGATAGACAGTGCTGTGCTCACTTTAATCCGAATAGTTCACAAGTTCAGTCAAGAACTTCTCTTTAAGTGTAAGCCTACTGGATCTGAGGTTCATGCAAACCAAGTATCGAAAACTGTGCCTTATTTCAGATATTTCAAATTGAATGGGAGAATGTCACGGTGCATTCGAGATATCTGAATTTCTATTCAGATTTCCCAAATTGAATTTGAAGTATGGAAATGAGTTCGAGAAAGTTTAAATGGATATTGAGAAAGCTGAAATTGAATTGGAGATTTCTGAAAATTCTAGTTCAGGTACTTTAAATTCAAGTTCAAATACCTGAAATAGGTTTCTCGCTTTTCAGAAACTGCTGAAAAGGTGTAAATAATAAACATCGTTAAAATATACAGTATTTAAGTATTAGATTACGCAATGAAATCAAAACTGTATTGTTTTGATGGCCTTCGATGACAGCATAGAGTATACTAATGAGGGGTTAATCAACGGTCTAACATGCGTTTATCGCAGGATAAAGCACCTGGGGTATAAAACAAGCAATGATCGACACCGGTGCAGCCAGCAACAGTATTTTACCCCCGAGAGTATATATATATTTATATATATATATATATATATATATATATATATATATATATAGATAGATAGATAGATAGATAGATAGATAGATAGATAGATAGATAGATAGATAGATAGATAGATAGATAGATAGATAGATAGATAGATAGATAGATAGATAGATAGATAGATAGATAGATAGATAGATAGATAGATAGATAGATAGATAGATAGATAGATAGATAGATAGATAGATAGATAGATAGATAGATAGATAGATAGATAGATAGATAGATAGATAGATAGATAGATAGATAGATAGATAGATAGATAGATAGATAGATAGATAGATAGATAGATAGATAGATAGATAGATAGATAGATAGATAGATAGATAGATAGATAGATAGATAGATAGATAGATAGATAGATAGATAGATAGATAGATAGATAGATAGATAGATAGATAGATAGATAGATAGATAGATAGATAGATAGATAGATAGATAGATAGATAGATAGATAGATAGATAGATAGATAGATAGATAGATAGATAGATAGATAGATAGATAGATAGATAGATAGATAGATAGATAGATAGATAGATAGATAGATAGATAGATAGATAGATAGATAGATAGATAGATAGATAGATAGATAGATAGATAGATAGATAGATAGATAGATAGATAGATAGATAGATAGATAGATAGATAGATAGATAGATAGATAGATAGATAGATAGATAGATAGATAGATAGATAGATAGATAGATAGATAGATAGATAGATAGATAGATAGATAGATAGATAGATAGATAGATAGATAGATAGATAGATAGATAGATAGATAGATAGATAGATAGATAGATAGATAGATAGATAGATAGATAGATAGATAGATAGATAGATAGATAGATAGATAGATAGATAGATAGATAGATAGATAGATAGATAGATAGATAGATAGATAGATAGATAGATAGATAGATAGATAGATAGATAGATAGATAGATAGATAGATAGATAGATAGATAGATAGATAGATAGATAGATAGATAGATAGATATACGAAACACGGTACAATATATTGCAGTATGAATGTCAGCATAAGGAGAACCTCAACTCTCATGCATGGAACGTTGGCCAGTCGAATCCTTGTGGAAACTGTGCCCAAGGTTTAGTATTGTAGTATTACTAAGCGTAAGCTGCATTGGATGTGTTTAGAAATACATTGGAAAGTTAAACATGTACGACAAATGACTTTTAAATGTCCATGATATTTCAAAATTTGATTCAGTGACTGATTATCTTTCTTTACATAGAACGGTTGTACCACGAACATGGCTCAATTACCCAATCAACAAGGCTTTCCTTTGAATCATCAACCCGTTGTCATGGTACAACAACAGGTCCCTCAAAATGTTGGTAACCTTAAAGGATCAGGACCTCGCCGTGTTATGGGAAGCTTAATTATTGCTTGTGGCTGTGCTCAAATTGTTTTCTCCATTTGTTTAGTAATTGTTTTGCGGCCCTACGGTTTGCATTATGGTCACTGGGGAATCTGGAATGGTGTGGTAAGTGCACTTTTAAAATATCACCTAATTCAAGTAACTCGTTTCTTCGGTTTACCGCCAATATTCTTAGTTTGTATTAAGTATTTTAATTTTTGATAATTGTAAGATTCTTTATAACAGCTTTTATCCCAACGAAATGAGTTGAATATGTTTTAGTTGAGTTCACTTGTACGACGCTGTTTACTGTAAACTGTACGACGATGTTCAATTCCACTGGGAAGAAAAATTCTGTGGGCAGCAATAAAAAATATTTAATGGAACATGAAACATCCTCATATTACAATCATTTAGGGTACATACTTATATGGTATTAAATATAAATTAATTTTATTACATCATTTAACCATAAGTACTACTAATGAATGCCACTAAAATGATAAGAAAACTATTTAAAAAAATATGTAAGGGAAGTTCCCATTCGTTTAAGTTACACATTTGTTTGTTATCTCATTCTAAGTTTAGCGTACAGTCTATGATAAAATAGTGCCGATCAACATTCGTTTACAAGACAATCTGTAACTATCAGGGCTTCGATGTTATTTAATTATGATAACTCACAAAATGACAAAGGCTGAAGTTATTAATGTTGTACTTCTCATATTACTTGTTTAATGTACTTTAATTTGCGTATACTGTTCAGCTAAAATTAGATATGTTATGCATGGAATATCTTTGTCTACAAACTAACTATAATTTACAAAATTAGGCAATAAAATCAAAATATATGGTTCAAATTTCCAAAACTTCATTTGTATACAGTGCATCTATATTTATTCAAAACGGTATTTTAAATGATTTGATTTGAATGATCTTAAGTGATATTTCCTTATTATTCCTAGTTGACTCACATGTTGAACACCGTCGATTGTGTTACTAACCTTTTCAATGGTTTCTATATTGCCTTTAATCGCTTTTCATTTGTTGTAATTTATGTATCATAACTTGTTATACTCTCTTAGTTATAAATTAAATTTGCTATTTATACTGGAATAAAGGAAACTGAAACTTAACTTAAAAGATAGTCACTACGAAAAAGACCTAACTATATAAACTAGCTATAAGCAGCCTAGGCAAGCCATATGCTATCATTTTCATCAAACGGCCGAAGGACAGACGTGGGTTAAATCTAGCATTAATTTAATCCTCATCGATGAAACTTCGGTTACATCATTTTATAGAATCAAAAGCCGTATTTCTTGAAACTCTTTAAATATTGTTATAACTGTAGTACTGCAGTGCGTTGATATTAACGTCCCAGCACTGGCAGGTAGTTCACAATCATGACACATTTAACTTGAAGAATTTATTAAAGAATCGGTCAGAGGAAAGTGAAAAATATTTCAAAAATAAATATCATTACGAACCAACAGTCACGAGAACCATAAAGTAGAAAATGTTTTAATTTCGTGAAAACTCTGTTATGATAGGGCAACTACGGGTATCTGAGCATGAATTGAGTACTCCCTGCGTTGAGAACGTGCTATATGTACGTAGCGCTACATTGTTATTAGTGTACATACATTGGTAATAATACGCTACATTGTTAACATAAAAACATCTTTCCGTCATATTACTTTTGAGAGATATTTGCAAACATGGAAAGTGGTCCCAAACCATAAAAATTAATAACTTCTCCGTCGACTCATGCGAATGACGACAGAAGCCGATGATAATACTGTCGCATATATCAATTCCTCAACGAATAAAGACGTTGAGAACCACGTGACAACACATTTCAGATTTCATTCCTTGGGATGGTGTATTCCCATGTCCAAAGTTTTACCCAATCTTTTAACGTAATGTTACCATGAGACAGGCAAGCCCAATGGTCAAACATTTCCAGGTCATGTAGGCTGATGTATGGCCTACTAACCATACAAAACGTTTCCTATAAGTTGTGACCTTGATTTGGAAACCTTTGCATGTTTTTTTTTCCAGGGGGGGCGATTGTGGCACTGATATTTTACCTCAAAGTTGTGGAATGCTGAAGGAAACAAAGTATTTTCAGGAAAGTTGTTGCAATCTGTGCATGCATATTTCCAAACTTTCTTAATTGTAGAGAGGGGCCTTTCACCAATATATGCCTCGATGGCCAGCACAAAACCTCCCTAGTCCTAGACGTATATTACAAAGTTTACAATCAACTTAATGGCTCTGGTATATGACGCAGATCAAGTTATAATGGGACATGCAACCAGTACGCTTGTAGTAGTGGGGAGGGGTATTGCCCAATGAATTGCTTCACAATTACATGAATCTTCAAATCCAAGTATCTGCCATGCAAAAGCCTAAGTTATAATCTCTCTCTTCTTACATTTTAACTAGTTCTGTAAGATAATTAGGCCTTTACACTCTACCACAAACCTGCTCCTACATTACCCGTGACGATACACAGACTGGTCTGGCTGTCCCGCTTCCTCTGGGTTGATGATGACTACCATCAAGCAGTATTTGCTATTTGAGGCTGGATGTCCCAGTAAACCCCTTCTCACACCTAATAACCATTCAATTAAATTTAGACCCTTCAAAGTAAAGTTCAAAGTTTATTTGCCAGCTTAAACCATACAATAAGTTTAGTACGCACGGTATTATACAGTACACATGTACTTATCTCACAGTATCCCACACTGTGCATGAAGTGACTTGAGTTCAAATGCACTATGTCACTATGATCTCTTGAATGCATCTCAAGGGGAAAACATATGGAAGTTAACATTGTTAGCTAAAGATACAGAGACTCAATTATACACAACGAACTTGATCAAAGATCAATCACTGTATTTGTTTAATGCTGCACATCACTGATGCTGATGCCTCAAAGATACTGAAAGTTACTTAGTCACACGACAAACATAGTACATATTTTTGCTGAAATCAATTAAGGAATAAGATCATTTTCCAGCTGACCCCCTCCACTCCCCACTCAAGCTAGGAAACAATTGCGCACATAGTTTCAGCCTAAATAACATAGACTGTTAAAAGAAAACTCTTTACAACAACATAGTCACAAAATTTAGCAAATGCTTTATCATGAACAAAGGCCCGGATCTCTTTTGTGACGCTTTGCTTACAAATGATGATCTCTGGCGACACATGACTACTTCTTGTCTGCTGTCTTTGCCCTTTCTGTGACAGGGAACGCAGTAAAGGTTTACTGTGCCTGGTGTAGGATGACTCATCGCCTGGAACCAATAAACTTAACAGTTTTTTTTTTCTCATGATAAGGAGAACGTTTTAGGAAAGTGTGTCTTAATACGTTGTGCAAATAATGTATCCACTTATATATGAAAGGTTTAGAATTCAAGACTTTACATGGCTTTCAACACAGGTTTGGTTTGATTAGTACAAGCAGACCTAATAAAGTAAGGAGGGAGATGTCGCTCAAGGTACCTATTTGAGAAACCCTTTATTTGAAGTGGCTGATACCATGCTCTTATATCGTATGACTAGATACATCAGCCTTCAACACCTGTAACCATATATCTGTATATTGAGGACTGTTGATCGAGACTCGCAGTGCTGCACATGTTTAACAAACTGACTTATGCTCACATAGGCCTAAGTAAGTAGCATTTCATGGTTTTACAGGAAGAGACTTGGCGGTGAAATTTTGGTTACTTTTAATTCCCAGTTATTTATAAGATATTATCAAATTTGAAAAAAATAGTAGTATATACTATGTCAAGAAAATCTAGCACTTGTAAGACTTCATAATGTTTGAACAAACAAGAAAACAGTCAAGTTGTAGGGTAAAAGTAGCAAAAACCAAAGTTATCCCCTATAGTTGACTCTAGATTTCCAGGAAGCGGGAGCTACTGTTACATTAATTTAGCTTCTGGTCAGTTCTTAATTTTATTCTTAGTGCCAACTATGATCACTTCAGAAAATCTTTTAATTCATAACTAGTGCAAGATATTTTAGCATAGGGAATAGCCACATGATCATACATTTACTCTACTGATGGCAACCATTTACTTAAGACATTAACTTTTTGGCTAGGCTGCGGTTAGGCTAAAGTTCCGAGTCCCAAGCGTTACCGTGTGTGATACCAGGCAAAAGGCCGTTCCTACTAGGCTAGCCTACAGTGTAGTATTACACAGTGTACAGTATTGCCTAACAATTACAATTATAAGGCAGGCAACAAAATCGTGAGTTACTGTTAGTGCGTTCCTTTCAAGAACCACCTCCTAACTTTCATGAGCAGCAGAGTCTCGCAGCACGTCTGGATTGTTATGAAGAAAGTAAGAATCGCATCTGGCTTTCAGACTTTTGCTGTATTGATTTCCCAGAAATTTTCTTTTCTTTTCCAAAAGTTCTGCTAAATCCAGCTGAAATCAGTAAGTCGCTTTGACTTCACAACCATGCCGTCACTCTTCTCTATAAAATAGATTCAATTCCTGCTACTCCTTATACTACTATATATATATATATATATATATATATATACATATATATATATATATATATATATATATATATATATATATATAAACATCACGGTTTCAATTATTTATATTCATTTGCCTTTGCCTCCATTTTATTTACAAAAGTCTGTTCAAAGTATCTCTTTCGAGGCCCGGGCTCGAATCCCGGTGGAGGCTGGAAGTTTATCACTGTTCTGAATTTTCATTCTCATTACGTTTTCAATGATATATGTATGTATATATATATATATATATATATATAAATATATATATATATACATATATATATATATTTATATATATATGTATATATATATATACATATATATATATATATATATATATATATATACCTATATATATATATATATAGAGAGAGAGAGAGGGAGAGAGGGAGAGAGAGAGAGAGAGAGGTGGAGATATATATATATATATATATATATATATATAGAAGGGCAGAAGTTGAGACGGTCGATGTCCTACCCTAACTGCAAATGCACCTTAGTAAACATGATGGCCAAAACTGTCTCCTAACAACACCTGCTGCAGTCTTGCAGTCTTATAATGGAGATGATATCTTTCAAGTGTCACAGTTTCGGGTAGGGCTTTGCTGCTCTGTGAGGCTGAAGTTATGGTAGTATGGGTTTGCTTCACCTACATATCGACCAACAATTGTTAAAATTTAGTATAACTGCCATTTGACTTTTTTTTGTTTCTTATGATTTTCACTCTTTAAAGTTCGCCATAATAACAGGATCTTTCGGACTTGCCAGTGCACGAAAGAAAAGCATGGTAAGTGTTCACCTATGACCAATACGTTGTTAGCTACCAGATGTGGTCATAATTTTATGAACATTTGGAATTACATGACAGCGTTACATCAATAATGTTGTGGGTGTTATACCTTGACGTGTCTGTTTGTATATTGCTACAACTGATAGTACAATATGCATGGTTGCACATTACAGTATAGAGAGGTACATGATAAAATGAATGAAGATGAATGTGAAGATTCAGCAACACTCTCTTATTTACTGATTTCATTATTGACGTCAATTGTGGGAGGCAGCACTCAATCTAACCTCTATAATCACTTGCCATAGCAAATACCTAGGAAAGTTGATATAAAGCTTACCTCGCAAACATTTTAATGTTTCCTTCGTAACTTCTTATTTGGAGTAATCGTAAGTATCTTGCATTCAAACACAAGGCTAAAACATTATTAGTTATCAGAGCAAAAGTCAACACGGGTCTAAGATCAACAATATCATTATTGTCTTTGCGTATATTATTTTTCTTTTCACAGGTCATAACCTTTATGGTTCTTGCCATAATTGCAACACTACTATGTGCGTTATGCTGTGGTTATCAGGCGACTTATGCTGCATGGTTTCGATACTATGTAAGGACCAATAAAATAAGATTTATAATTTATAAAAATGAAAAACATAGGAACATCACTTTTTGTTTTAAACAAAAGGTTGTCATTGAGATCATTTTGCATGTGTAATACTATGTAGTGTATAAAGTGATCCTCCACGACGCCATCGGGTCGTTTTATAAGGAAAGAGAAAGTTGTGTTCATTCTTGCATGAGAATTTGTCGGATATATATGGTTCAATAATGACAAAGAAATAGTATTTATTGTTCACATTCCGCTAAGTTAACATAAATTATGGTGAAGCATCGTTACGAAACATCTGAAAGTTGATATGTATAAGGCATTACGTGAAATTTAATGCTTAAACTCAAACACTGGCGTTTGTATGGTAAAAAGGTTAACTAAGACCAAATATGTTCGCCGTGTGATTTACGATGAAACTGTTGATTACATATTACAAACGTTTGCAGTTTGATACATGCCTAGAAGTTCATATTTGCCTTTTCGTTTCTCAATTTTACTAGTATGTTGGTCCAATCGTCTTGTTCATCATAAGTTGCCTTTCGTATGGACTGCAACTCTTGTTTTGCATAATCGGGGCTAGTTTCACGTGTATTGCTCTCTCAGATGGAGTACCACAACAGCAAGTGGTAAGTTTCCAACCTTACTGCTAAGCGACATGTAATCGATTTCTCTTAAACTTGCAGCACTATAGTTCATGTTTATGCCACAACAAACATGCCAATCATGAGAGCTCAAACTATCAGTCTGTATAGGCCAACGGGATTGTATAAGTATTTAATGAGCTATTTTATGTTGTTTCAAATACTGAACGATGTTTTTTTCCGTTTAAAATTTGCTGCCGTTCTTTAGAGTATTCGTCACTCCATCAGTATGTACACACAACATAATAAAGAAGGTTAGTCAGTGAGTTCATGTAACATATTCGAATAGTGTACGTTGCAAAGTATACACGTGTCAGTAACACTGGGTCTTGCACTCCTAACATTAGAAAGCCCGCATGTATGATGCAGTACTTGATCTGTTTCGGTGGTTTTTGGGGTGTAAAGGTTAGAACTAATAACAGTTGCAAATATGAAAATGACATCAAAACCAGAGTACTATACAAGAAATATACTATAGCTGCAATTTTGTTGTAAACGTCTACCAAACCTCAACACCGATGAGCAGGAAGCTGGCGATTTCCCTGTGTTTTTCACGTGATGTTGCATATTTTGTGACGATTCACATGGCTTCGGTCAGCTTGCGAGTCTACAAGCCTCCATGGCTTCTTTCGCGAGTTCCTGCTTGCGGGAAGATCACATATACATACATACATACATACATTCACGTCAAGTTTATGCGAAAAGCGTTCCGTACAATTCTCCTTAACCGTAAACCCGACAGACATCAAACTGTAGGTATGTACTTCCGTATTGGACGTAGTGTGTCATGTGACTTATTATGCCATATTGTAGGTCAGATGTCAAAGTCAAATAACCATTTTGGCCATGATAATTATATACCAATATATAAAAAAAATTGCTGAAGCCCTCAAACCATGAGGTGTATCAGACTCTGCGCATTTAAAACGCAATAATGCCAAAGATCACGTAATCAGAGGTCAAATTTGTGTGATTTATGACGTCCATGGCCAAACGTCAGAGGTCAAATAACCAAAACATTAATTAATGCAAAACACGTAAGGTCACAATAGAGGCCAATGGATCAAAACTGGCTGTTTTCATTACCGGCTTTATTCCGGTGTCTGGTTTTTAAAGCTTAGCAAAAGTGATGCAAATTATAACATTGATGAATTATTACATCATATTTTGGCTATTGTATACATGCCCAATTATATGAAAGTTTCATACCAGATAGGAATGAATTGTTTGAATGAATGATTAAAGTGTATAATACATAAAAGTGGTCATTAAAAAGTTTCATGTATCTCAAACTCTGTGTGTAATAGTGATGACCTCATACACCCAAATTTTGAAACTCAATGATGTGGCTGTTGTTTGTTGTTGTTTTTCTCGGTTTCTTGAGGGTGTGTTTCCCTTTGAGGTGTGTTTCCCTAAATGATAATTTAATAATTTAATTTCCTTACAGATTACTTACCCACCTCACGCAATGCCACCAGGGCAGGCTTATGGAGCAAGTCCATATACAGGTGTAGTAAATATGGCAATGCAACCAGCTCCAGTCAACGTTGGCAGTGTTAATGATGACCCTCCGGCCTACCAGTTCGCTGTTGCTCAGCCTAAAATCTAAGAACCATTTGGAAAACAAGCGTAATATCCGCATTTACACAGAAAGAAACACACTAATGATTACTTCTTAAATATCATAAAATTGATATTATTAGCTCATTAACAACGAAACTGCGGTATATTAAGTAATATTTTCCGCATTTCGAAATAGGGGAAGGGGAGGGTGAAGAAGGTTTGTGCATAACCAACTGTTATCAGTGTCCCTGTTCACGTCGGATTCTTCGATGCGATTTACAAATTGCTACAGACTAACATATTGGCAATGCCTATAAGACCGAAGTTGTTTTTTAAAGAATGGTTCAACAATTTTTCCAAGCCGTTGTCTTTTTTAAATGCAGCTCTGTATGTTATGTTAATATTCATAGCAAAGAAAGGAAATATTCGATACACAGGCAGGGAAATGACAGTGATATCATTGTAAAATCGGTGACGGGAGATATAACAAACCGTGTAACTAAGTTAATGGTATGACGATACCATTTAGTGTTCATGTAGTGTTTATACTTTTGAGTTCTGAAAGGCGTGTAGCGTGTGTACAACATATTTTGACATGTTCTTTGTTCGAAGATTGGACCCGGTACATTCCATGCATTCAGAACAACCGACTATACACAATAAGGGCTAAAGTGAAAAGTTACACTTACCAATTGGGATCTTCAGCCACGCCCTAAATTAACAGAGGGCGCTGTCATATCGGTCCTTTCTAGTACTGCAAAACTTCATAAGTTGCAGTCTCTAAAATAACTGAGAATATTTTGGTACGTTCTTTACTTGCAGACTGAACCACATTACATGCTATGCGTTCAGAATAAGGAAAAATAGACAAAAAAGTTTAACTAAAGCGCTTCACGAAATCATTAGAGATATATGTCAACAGAAAAGATCACGCACGTTATATCCTAAAGTCGCATCTACAGCTCTGTTAGGACCAATATGACAGTGCCCTCGATAGAAACGTTGCGTAATTATATATAGTAACACATACTTTCACACCAATTGTTCTGGTTAATGCTTATGGAATAATTGACTGTCCAAGTTCTCTGTAGTTAAAATTCAACAAACTGTATCTTTTTGAAGAAATATTATGTTCCTCTGTGGATATAATGATGGACAATCTACAAAGAAAAACATTTTCGGCTGAAGTACTCTCTTGCCATCATCTTTTCTGCTGTTGCCAAATGCACTTACAAAATATCAGAAAATTTGAAAAGTCAATATCTTTGCGATACAAGATGCTATGAGGATGTGGTTTGCGACTAAATATTCTTACAATTTTCAGTAATTATGTGATTTTTTGATTACCTTTGGCTCCAGAGAATCCTTTTAATGGATTTTGACAAGTCCGATTATAAACGTAAATTGATACATTTGTTAATTATAATAACTTCAAGTACAAAACATGCATTTTCTTTTCATTTCTTACTGACAAACATATTTTGATTAATTTACCTTCTGTTTAAACTATGTGTTCGCGTTACTCTCTCAATTTATTTCATTTTTATTTGAAACTGTCGTAAAACGTAAAAAATCGCTGCTTGCAAATGACCAAATTGTATTTTGTACGATTACACGTTGATGTTGTGATATATATATATATATATATATTTATATATATATATATATATATATATATATATATATATATATATAATATATATATATATATATATATATATATATATATATATATATATATATATATATATATATATATATATATATATATATATATATATATATATATATGGTTTTATCACAAATTTTCCCTATGTGTACTATGGCTTTACTATAGTTTTACCCTAATTAACCGTAGTTTACCGCTGTAAAATGAGGGTAAGATTTTTTTCTGGGAGCATATATATATATATATATATATATATATATATATATATATATAGTAAAGCCATAGTACACATAGGGAAAATTTGTGATAAAACCATAGTGAAGATGAGGTATGGTACGATGGTATAACTGTGGTAAACCGCCTCAATATAGCCCAGTCAAATGTTGGTATGGTACCACAGTTTACCATGGAGTAAGGGTGGTATTTTGTCGTGGTTAGTGTAAGGTAATTTTTCCTAGCCTAAACTCCATCTTCGGATCTTCGGAGCTTGCATAATGTGTTGCAAGAAGACGAGCAATTTCTGCTCTTTCTATCAGGGCTATAGTATTATAATGACAATGCGGTGCGTACAATAACCTCTAGGCAAGGGGTTCCGTAACGGGTCCCCATGAACCCCCTGTGGATGTCAGAGTTGTCCACGAACCCCCAACTTTTCGTCATTATTATACTATGATACGCGTAACAATGCTTCGTGAAAGATCAAGTTCATAGTGTAATATTGTAAAAAAAAACAGAGTTTTTCCATAGGTACGACTTTTGAACATCACTAAATTATATGGTATATCCGATTTTGGTTCAACAAAAAGTACTCTAGTTTGACTTTCAGAAACGTCTCACGAACCCCCTGGGATGGACTCACGCTCCCTTGGGGGTTCATGCACCCCAGTTAGGAACCACTAATCTATATTGTTTGAGAGGGGCGTTTTCCACGAACTAAGTCAATGCACATCATGACATATACACGCAGAGCTAATAAAGTCCTAAAATATGTTCCATAACGCTGTGTTTTGCCGTAAGGTAATTCGTTGAAAATTGACAATACTATGGCATTTTCAATTGGGTGTATTGTATTAATGAAAATAGTTAAGAGGCGGGGCTACAAGAAAACTGCTCTGTGAGCTCATTAATTCGCTTGTTGGGGACTGACTGCCAGCACATTCGCTGTACTGTCTACACTCGTTGTGGTCTCACAGCATATTTTAATTAGGGAGCTTGTCTTGCAGTTCCCTGCATGAATTACTCGGCACATTGCGCAAGTATAATATAAATCCTTGCTCTATTTATATACATTACGCTTAGTGACATGTTCATCGAACACCGCCCACCAAGAATAAACAGTACTGAGCACGTACATGTTTTGCATGATATATGTATAACGAATAACGACGTTGATACATGTAGGCAACTTACATCTCTTTGGTCACTGTAACTGTCATCAGCTTCGTGGTCTTTATTTGAATTGCTGTAAAATTCAGAGATCGCTGTTAATTTCTAAGGTAGGGAGTCTTTTTTTTCTGATTCAGTTAAGATTTCTTGCAGACATGGTATAAAAACTAAGGGTGGGTAGTGTAAATGTTAATGTTTTTGAAAAATTTCATGCAGTTTTCACACATTCGTAAAGTACTGTTTAAAGTACTGTATAAGTTTAGGTAGGAATTTAAATAACCATTTAACACTTTATTGTGTAAAACCTTCCTATTCAAGTTCGCCCGCAAAAGCACAGTGGTCCACCTGTGTTAGTTCGAGAACTTCATAAATTTTAGGTTGTGAATGTCCAACTGTGCATGTCAGAGACAGATCCCAATTACAAATCTACGGATGTGGGAATTTACCTGTTATGGTCACTGGGTTTCTATTATGGTCCCTGGGGGCTCTGGAATGGTGTGGTAAGTGCACTTTTAAAATATCACCCAATTTGTGAACACTTTTCTTCGGTTTACCGCCCATGTTTTTAATTTCTATTAAGTATTGTAATTATTGATTAATGATAAGATTCATTATAACAGCATTCATTTCAACGTAATGAGCTCATTTCTACTATACAGTATACTGTAAACTGTTCGGCGCTGCTCAATACTACTGGGAAGACAAATCTGTAGGTACCAATATAAGATAATACATCATTTAGGTAACAGACTTATAGGATATTTAATTGACATTAATTTATTACATCATTTCACCAAAAGGACTATCAACTCATGCCACTAAAATGGTGAGAAAACTATTTTTACAAATAAGTAAGGACATTTTTCTTTCGTTTAAGTTACATATTTTTGTGGTAAATCAATTATTTTAATCTAATTTTAGCGAACAGTCTATGATAAAAACGGTGCCGATCGGCCTACGTTTAGAAGATAGCCTAGCTACAAGGGCTTCGATGTAATAGAATAAAAATAAATCACAAAATGGCTGAAAGCTGAAGTTATCAACGTTTACTTCTCAAATTATTTGTTTTATGTACTTTAATTTGCAAATACTGTTCAGCATTAAAATTAGATATGTTATACAATCGTAGCAAATGTGTTTATCGTACATTTAATCTCATTCTGTAAATATGAGCACAGAGCACAATGGAAATGTGGAATCACACTTTGGACAAAATGGTAGCCCGTCTGCGAATATTTATTCCTCAAACTGAACTGACACTGAAATTATTTCCTTGTTTCTGATTGGCTCTCAGCGAGCACGTTATATACGTAAGTATTCAACACGGATCCCTCCATACTCTGCCGATATTAGTATGATCAACACGAACAAATTCAAGATGCACATTAGCAACTTTCCAGAACTTTTGGAAGGTATATATGAACGAAAGTATATAGTGTTCTTCAAGGGCGTAGGAACCGGGGGGCTGGGGGCGCCAGCCCCCCAGTGAAAAATGTGGAGGGACGGAAGTATCATCCCGCCCCCCCCCCCCGCTTCGCAAGTCAGAAAACCCCTTTTTCATTTCCAAATGAGAAAAAAATCTCATTTGGAGCACCAAATTGCATCTAAGGCCTGGTGAAAATACAAAATTAAGTTTACAAAATGGAGTGGGTGTTGAAGTGTGCTATATTGCACCAAATTGCATCTGAGGCTACCTGGAAATGCAAATAATTCCAAAGGGGAGGGGGACACCCGCTCCCCTTAAACCCCTCTCCCAGGCCGGCCATCAGTCTTCAGCCCCCCCACTCAAAAGTACCTTCCTACGCCACTGGTGTTCTTAACACAATGAAGCAACTATTCCCAACTACTGCGCCCATTATAAGCAGTCCTCGATCGTTTGTTTATTCGCTTAACTCCGCTATACACAACACAAGTACTGAAGCCTATTGTACTGTGTATAGAATACAACACAATAAAACACAGTGCATTTGTAATTGTATACATGTAACTGATGTACATATGTTTGAGGTGTGTGTGTACATTCGGAGTTGCGATACTTTTAGTTTTATAATCATAAATTCAAAATGTATTCAGTAAATAAATCATGATAGGACTAGTCGAATGTGCAGTAACCATGGAGACGGCGAGCGAGGGTGTGCCAGCCATTGAGTGTAAAAAAAAAAAACATTTGACGACATGTCTGAGTCTTTTGACTTGTGAACTATAAAGCCTTATAACCTATACGTACGGAAACCTATTGGCTCGCTGAGAACCAATCAGAATCGAGGAAATGATTTTAGCGTCAGTTCAGTTTGGGCAAAAAATATTCGCAACCCGTCCCCCTCTCAATGCTTCAACCATGCACACAAAACAAATCGGCGCTTTCCTTGTTGCTTTGCTGTTCATGTATGCATAATGTAAATCTCTAATCATAATAGATGATGAATAATAGGCCTTCATACACTAAATAATATCTGTAATGATGGTAAATTTGCAACCACATCACTTCACGGCTGGAATGGCTACAGAGGCAATTCCAACTTAACAATAAAAATGGAACCAGCTGATAAAGTCTGTTAACAAAGTTAAAGTAAAAAGTTATTGTTTAGCATGAAATCAATCCTTCCCTACAACCTACCTGTTGTTGGTTCGATCAATATCAACTTTTGAGTATCATGAGGCAGTGCCATCTGCTAGGAAAGTTGACTAGGCTAGTTCAAAAGGACTACACCATGTAGCATCTTACACTATAAACAGTTGTGTAAACATTCCTACATAAGTTCTGTGTAAATGTCATTTTACACAACTGTGATTGGACCTAGTTTCATATTTGATCCCCCCAAAATAAATATATATTCCAAGAAAATGTATATCCTTTTTTGGTATAGTGAATAGTGTCCTACTATAAATGTGTAGTTAATCAATTTGCATTAAAGTTTAACACAGGTCTCACTGTAGCAAACTGTTGTGTTAATGAAAACTTAGTTTTTTCCAGTTTCTTCCAGTTTCTTCCGGAAGGAAGTGGAAGAAACCTGGAAGAAACAGGTTTCTTCCAGTTTCCCCCACGTCCCCGGAAGAAATAGGTTTCTACAGGAAGAAACCGAACCCTGCCTATATCGAACAATACTATTCCTGTTTTGTGACAATTTTACTTTCTCTAGGGATCAATCATGATACTATATAACTCGAAGTCAGTTGGGAATACTAAAGTCCGATTTTGGAAGAGTCATATACATATATAACAGGCATGATCCACACATATCACAAAGCTATACATGCTTTATTGAAATTATTAAACATGTGATATTATCATAGTTTTGTTTGATGTTGCAAAGCCATGTAGTCGAAATTAATATACACGACTAG
Source organism: Apostichopus japonicus (assembly GCF_037975245.1). NCBI lineage: Eukaryota > Metazoa > Echinodermata > Holothuroidea > Aspidochirotida > Stichopodidae > Apostichopus > Apostichopus japonicus. The sequence continues at coordinate 10,146,682 of NC_092569.1, read as the reverse complement.
TTAATAAAATTTAATAAGTATTCTAATTGAATTAGATTTGTGCCCATTGAAAAGGGTTACACAAACTAAGACATACTCATATGTAGCTGTAAAGATTGTAAAATTAAAGCAATAATCCCACCTTCCTAAGCGGCAAATAGCCATGCAATAATACATACTACGAACTACTGTGTCCACATGGCAAGGTCCCTGCGTCATTACATTGCGCTTGGCCAGTTTTAAATAACAGGTGAAGTTATGTTTGACAGTGTCATATGCTAAATGTATATGGAAACGTTGAGGTGCCGGCAAATATAAAACTTTCGTACTGCAACTTGCGGCAATTTATTATCTTTTTTATGCAAAATATTGAAATTATGACATTTTGATGCGAGCGTAATTAATAATTTTGTTGCAGAATTTTGTTTTTAAGAGATTTACCATTGACCATGTTCTTTATTATGTTTAAAGTAAATTTTCAACGTAATAACATTTGCTAAATAGTCATTTTGCATCAAACTGTTGATTTTGTTACTCACTAGGCAGAAGGAAATTTTCAATTTGTTGCAAATTGTCAACATATTAACGTAATTATTATTTTTTTGTTGAAACTTGCTACTATTTGTTAAAAAAGGTCGACATGTTACGTGCGTATTCTAAAGAATTATTGATATAATTTATGTATCCATGGATCCTGGCAAAGTAGGATTTATAACTACACACGAATTAGAATGTAATGACCACGCTCAGATGAATATTGATGAAGTAGGGTAATACAGAACAAGACAAATAATAAGACATGCAAATCAAATTATGTTTTCAAGAAATATCAATTCGGTATTCGAGTTGATTGTTTGGCACTAAAAAAGAACAACACATCGTTCAAAACGGGCTTGTAATAATGCGATTTGTTATCGTAAGTGTAAAATATCAGTCAATTGGGCAATAAGAACAATTAATTTAACTCTAAACAGGCTTACTAATCCTTCAAACGTCTATTACTAAAACAATGTTTATGGGTTCCTGGAAGCAACAATCAACTGCTTCAGTGAAATTCATCTGTATTGTTGTTCCAGTGACCAGTTGCCGACATCTATACACTAGGGACGATGTGTTAAGTTCTTACAGTTTTGACCAAAAGGAGCACAACTCAATACAAGCATGTTGATCTCCAACCATTTTATACGATCTAAATGTTGAAGTAAACAATAATACAGGACTCGATCTGCAACTCCTTGCACAAATATCACAGGGAGAGTTATACTTGAAAATGTGGAATGACTGTTCAGCAACTTACCAAAGTTACTAAAAGCATATTTACTGGCAGCATATTTAAGTGTACAATCTGTTTTGTAAGAAACAATCCAGTGTTTAATGAACAATAATCCAATCTGAAATATATGCATTAGTTACTGATCAACAGATGAAGTGAACAGATGAAATTGAAAGATGGAATAAACAGTACTATATCGCGCTTGAAAAATATTGACTAATGTAAATTCTGCGCAAATAGCCCACATTTTATCACAAGTAGGTAACTTTTGTGGATTAGAAAGGTATTTGGCCCATGCTTGGTTATTGAACGAAATACCTCCGTAAGTGATTACGTCAAAAAGTTATAGTTCAATGGTCAAAGTAAAAAGGAAATCAGCAGTGAGGCCATAACGAGCGTGTGACAAACTGATTGTCAGTTGTAACTCTGGTACCTAGGTATGGATAGACAGTGCTGTGCTCACTTTAATCCGAATAGTTCACAAGTTCAGTCAAGAACTTCTCTTTAAGTGTAAGCCTACTGGATCTGAGGTTCATGCAAACCAAGTATCGAAAACTGTGCCTTATTTCAGATATTTCAAATTGAATGGGAGAATGTCACGGTGCATTCGAGATATCTGAATTTCTATTCAGATTTCCCAAATTGAATTTGAAGTATGGAAATGAGTTCGAGAAAGTTTAAATGGATATTGAGAAAGCTGAAATTGAATTGGAGATTTCTGAAAATTCTAGTTCAGGTACTTTAAATTCAAGATCAAATACCTGAAATAGGTTTCTCGCTTTTCAGAAACTGCTGAAAAGGTGTAAATAATAAACATCGTTAAAATATACAGTATTTAAGTATCAGATTACGCCATGAAAGCAAAACTGTATTGTTTTGATGATCTTCGATGGCAGCGTAGAGTATACTAATGAGGGGTTAATCAACGGTTTAACATGCGTTTATCGCATGATAAAGTACCCGGGGTATAACACAAGCAATGATCGACACCGGTGCAACCAGCAACCGTAGTTTATCCCCGCGAGTAAATATATATATATATGAAACACAATACAATATATTGCAGTATGAATGTCAGCATAAGTATTACCTCACTCTCATGCATGGAACGGTGGCCAGTCGAATCCTTGTGGAAACTATGCCCAAGGTTTAGTACTGTAGTATTACTAAGCGTTAGCTGTATAATATGTGTTTAGACGTACATTGAAAAGTTATACATGTACGACCAATTACATTTAAATGTCCATGATTTTTCAAAGTTTGATTCAGTGACCCATTATCTTTCTTTACATAGAACGGTTGTACTACGAACATGGCTCAATTACCCAATCAACAAGGCTTTCCTTTGAATTATCAACCCGTTGTCATGGTACAACAACAGGTCCCTCAAAATGTTGGTAACCTTAAAGGATCAGGACCTCGCCGTGCCATGGGAAGCTTAATTATTGCTTGTGGCTGTGCTCAAATTGTTTTCTCCATTTGTTTAGTAATTGTTTTGCGGCCCTACGGTTTGCTATATGGTCACTGGGGAATCTGGAATGGTGTGGTAAGTGCACTTTTAAAATATCACCTAATTCAAGTAACTCGTTTCTTCGGTTTACCGCCAATATTCTTAGTTTGTATTAAGTATTTTAATTTTTGATAATTGTAAGATTCTTTATAACAGCTTTTATCCCAATGAAATGAGTTGAATATGTTTTAGTTGAGTTCACTTGTACGACGCTGTTTACTGTAAACTGTACGACGATGTTCAATTCCACTGGGAAGAAAAATTCTGTGGGCAGCAATAAAAAATATTTAATGGAACATGAAACATCCTCATATTACAATCATTTAGGGTACATACTTATATGGTATTAAATATAAATTAATTTTATTACATCATTTAACCATAAGTACTACTAATGAATGCCACTAAAATGATAAGAAAACTATTAAAAAAAATATGTAAGGGAAGTTCCCATTCGTTTAAGTTACACATTTGTTTGGTATCTCATTCTAAGTTTAGCGTACAGTCTATGATAAAATAGTGCCGATCAACATTCGTTTACAAGACAATCTGTAACGATCAGGGCTTCGATGTTATATAATTATGATAACTCACAAAATGACAAAGGCTGAAGTTATTAATGTTGTACTTCTCATATTACTTGTTTAATGTACTTTAATTTGCGTATACTGTTCAGCTAAAATTAGATATGTTATGCATGGAATATCTTTGTCTACAAACTAACTATAATTTACAAAATTAGGCAATAAAACCAAAATATATGGTTCAAATTTCCAAAACTTCTTTTGTATACAGTGCATCTATTTTTATTCAAAACGGTATTTTAAATGATTTGATTTGAATGATCTTTATTGATATTTCCTTATTATTCCTAGTTGACTAACATTTTGAACACCGTCGATTGTGTTACTAACCTTTTCAATGGTTTCTATATTGCTTTTAATCGCTTTTCATTTGTTGTAATTTATGTATCATAACTTGTTATACTCTCTTAGTTATAAATTAAATTTGCTATTTATACTGGAATAAAGGAAACTGAAACTTAACTGAAAAGATAGTCACTACGAAAAAGACCTAACTATATAAACTAGCTATAAGCAGCCTAGGCAAGCCATATGCTATCATTTTCATCAAACGGCCGAAGGACAGACGTGGGTTAGATCTAGCATTAATTTAATCCTCATCGATGAAACTTCGGTTACATCATTTTATAGAATCAAAAGCCGTATTTCTTGAAACTCTTTAAATATTGTTATAACTGTAGTACTGCAGTTCGTTGATATTAACGTCCCAGCACTGGCAGGTAGTTCACAATCATGACACATTTAACTTGAAGAATTTATTAAAGAATCGGTCAGAGGAAAGTGAAAAATATTTCAAAAATAAATATCATTACAAACCAACAGTCACGAGAACCATACATTAGAAAATGTTTTAATTTCGTGAAAACTCTGTTATGATAGGGCAACTACGGGTATCTGAGCATGAATTGAGTACTCCCTGCGTTGAGAACGTGCTATATGTACGTAGCGCTACATTGTTATTAGTGTACATACATTGGTAGTAATACGCTACATTGTTAACATAAAAATATCTTTCCGTCATATTACTTTTGAGAGATATTTGCAAACATGGAAAGTGGTCCCAAACCCTAAAAATTAATAACTTCTCCGTCGACTCATGCGAAAGTTTTACCCAATCTTTTAACGTAATGTTACCATGAGACAGGCAAGCCCAATGGTCAAACATTTCCAGGTCTACAACAAATAATATGGGTGATGTAGTCTATCCTCTGTCTCTATTTTTCAATATAATATGGTTTGTAGAGCTAAAATCTAAGATCATGTAGGCTGATGTATGGCCTACTAACCATACAAAACGTTTCCTATAAGTTGTGACCTTGATTTGGAAACCTTTGCATGTTTTTTTTCCGGGGGGGGGGGGGCGATTGTGGCACTGATATTTTACCTCAAAGTTGTGGAATGCTGAAGGAAACAAAGTGTTTTCAGGAAAGTTGTTGCAATCTGTGCATGCATATTTCCAAACTTTCTTAATTGCAGAGAGGGGCCTTTCACCAATATATGCCTTGATGGCAAGCACAAAACCTCCCTAGTCCTAGACGTATATTACAAAGTTTACAATCAACTTAATGGCTCTGGTATATGACGCAGATCAAGTTATAATGGGACATGCAACCAGTACACTGTAAACATTAGTTAGTCACGAATGGCAAAAATCTAGTCACAGTGACTAGAGTTAGCTAGTCATTACCAATTCGTTAGTTGCAGACCAATTTGCATGGTCGTTCGACTAACATAAATTAGTCACATAAATTTGTACGAACTTTGTTGACACTCACTATGCATGTCATGTATGTAAGGGTGACGAAAATATTCTAGTCTTCTGTTTGTTTACTTTCTATAACCTTCAGCTTTGACCAATGACGTCATTATTTTTATCCAATCATCGTACCGTAGAATACCGTGTGCTCAGCTGATCAGAGATCAAAAATTCAGACGACGGCCGGCGATTACATGTATACTGTATGCACGTACCTGGTACGTCGTACGTCGTACATTGCGGCCATTACCTAACTGCAGATAGAACAGGGCCATCAAAAAAATAAGAAGATTCTTAATCATTTAAGAAATTGTCAGAAGCAGTTTCAAAATGTGGTCAGTTAGGTAAGTTCAATCACAACTGAAATTCTAATAAATAATTATTGACACAATTGACATAATGTTCAAAGAAGGTTTGAATATCCGCGATATGTTTGGCTGGAAAGTATGGGTAAAATTATAACGTTAGGCCATAGCAAGCAAAAATGTGGCTAACGCTAGGACGAAGCTAGGCTAGGAGTTTAGTCTACCTAGTGTAGCCCACATGCGCTCGTAGATGTATAGTACTATAGAAGCAGTAATACACACTTATATGACATATTTTATATAAATGTGTATTATTAGCTAGTATACTAGGCCTATATTCTATAATGTTACGAGTGCCTGTGGTGTAGGCTAGCATACGTCAAGTTTCTAGACACTTCGTCGACCACCAACCCGGTCTGCATTTCGTGCACTCTGAACTGAAGATCTTCGGAGTGGTACTTACCTTCTGCTCTAGTACATGGTACAAAGTACATGGTACTCATATTTTAGGTTATTTTTGATAAAGTTGGAAGAACCTGGTGTTTAACTAAGAACAAAAACTCAGTTTCAATGCATGAAATACCCATAATGTTGTTAGCTTAGGCCCAGACCTCAGGTTCATAGTGGCGCAATGTTAGTATCCTACTTCCTAAAGTTCCTAGACCAAGTCTACACCAGCTGTAGCCCAATGTTGTAGGGTTCTGTATCCTAAGTGGAGTGGCTGCTGAGTGCTAATATCCTGGACAGAGAATGTTTTGAGTCTTATTTAGCAATAATCCACAAAGGTATGCATTTTCTTCTCCTGCATATGTGCATCAAGGGGTTTTGAGCCTACTCAGCCTATCATTAATTTTCTGTTGTTTGTCAATTTTCAGAGAAAGTTGATGTGCCAAGTCCTCAGCATTCACATCTATATACTTTGAATGGTTGTGGTATCAATGGACTCAACTGGTTGGATGAGGTAACAACAAATTCCCAAACAACTCTGACAGCAGAAATAGATATCCTGATACTTCCATGGGAGATCTACTGTAGTAACTATAGGAACCAGTGCTTGCCACCCATGGAGAATAAGGTAATTTGACGTTGTTGTTCTTTGACGAGCAACAAATTTGAATGTTTTATCACAAATTATGCCCCCTATCTACCTCTTGTCCCCTACACCTGTCTTTAATACATTGTAACAACCTATGGATAAACCTTTAAATGGACTGGATATGTTATTGAGGTGAACTGTGCATTTAGATAGCATTTCAGTAAGCTTTCCTTTAGACTACTGTACATACTGTTACAGTTAGGCTGTGGTTTACAAATCCCAATGATCCAGTTTTGGCAAAGAACACCTTCAATTCTCTTATTCTAAGTAACTTAACAGTTGCACTGAAGTGACAGGTAATATCAGTTTAACATGTTCCAAACAGTTCAGGAATACATTGGGGTATGTCCTGTAGGTCAGTTTGGGAGGAATCAACTGAGCTAAACAAAAGTAGTTTTCAATTTCATCACATTTCAGAGCCAGAGACGAAAAAGCCCTCCCAGCTGACCCTTCTCTGGATGATGTTGCTGCAGGTATGGCAAGCCAGACCAAGTGGACTGTGATCCGGGTACCAATAAAACCTGCAAGAATCATAAATGCACCCAACTTGGTCAAGTTTATCAAAATTGGTGACTGGAAATGTTGTTGCAGACGTAGACCTGGTTACTGCTTACACAGTATTGCTCATATGTGTATTTACACACTGCACAGTGCATACTGAAATCTCTGAAAAGACATCTTTATGGACCAAAAATGATAATTGCATTGAAATATGTTGTGGTTTATATTGTGACGACTATAAAAAGTATCATTTTAGTATGAAAAAAAAATTAATCTCTCACTTAAGTTGGCATACTCATATTAGAGTCTATATCCATCCCTTCGATTGTTCTCCTTCAGAAAAAGTGCCAAAAAGCAGCGGGGAACATCTTTTTTGGCCTGTTATCAATCATAATATAGTTTTTTGTTGCTTGCATGTTGAAGAGCATAAATGTACATGTGGTGAGAAAATTGGGTCAATTGAGGCAGTTTTAGACCCCTTTAGGCTTCCCAGGAGAAGCATAGGAAAATTGTTTACCTCTGAGTGAAGAGGTTTGTTTACAAGTGACGAAAACTTCCGGCTCGAATAGCAAAAAATCTACATGGTCATGATACAGAAAATTGTTAGTGCCATGAAAGGCCAACTTGTCAGCTATCCGGTGATAGGTAGCATTTAGCTAGTGAAAACTTCTATCTAGACTTAGAGACCACATTACTTTTGTGATTTAGTGTGTAAGTCAATGGGGCTTTAAATGGGCTTATGCTACCTTAAGTTACATATAAGGAACAATCTGTGATATATAGTGCGCATTATGCAATCACTGAAATAACCACAGAACGTAAAGACATAGAGAAGTTGTGGCGGAATGGTTGGGGCACTGAACACATGATTCCATGATCGTAGGTTCATGTACCAACCTGGTCGATACGTATGTATCTTTAATGAAGACACTTAATCTCAATTGCCGCTCTTTACTCAGGTGTATAGGGTACCCTGGGAGGTAATTCAAAAATATAGCATTTGCACCGCTTCATGGCTGCAATGATATGGGATGTCCCCTGGGGAACATGTAGCTGTAGCTCAGCATTGTTTCTACCATTCAAGACATAACTTTTAGTTTGTGATAAAGTACTTCTAGAAATGTTTTAACTACTTTGTTTTCTGTTCCACCCTAATGTTGCGTCAAGGATAATAACATATTCAACTTACATGTTCTGCATTAATATTGTACCATCACATCCATGGTCAGAAACTGATAATAATATCACTTCCAAGCTCCTAATTCGAGATGATGATTATAAGGGTATTTTCTGGCCCTTTTTAACAGCTAAGGTTATATAGAGCTACTCAAGGCCTTTTTATACCATTTGATTTGACATGGGGTATTATTTTTATAAATAAATTTATAAATATGATATATTATTTTGTGTATATTCAATATATGTTATGTATATTTAAATATTAATGAAGATAATTTATTTGGCTAAACTTCTATTTTTATATTTGAGCTGCATACTCGCAATTTTCCCTTTGTCTGCCCACATCTCTTCCATGCTGCTATTTTTTATGAAACTGATGGAGCCCATAATGATGCATGGTCAGTGGACAATGAGGGTCTTTAAGAAATTGTAGGTATAGTTCATCAGGGGGTCTAATTGTTTGAAAACTGTTGAACACTGCCAACTTAATGGCTTAGGAGCATTTCAAAGTAAATCCCATAAGTATTCTCAAGATGTTTTGTGGGAAAAGATTTTGTAAAAATAAGTTTTCCCAATTTTCCCATAAATATTTATTTTAGTTTCAAATGTTCTTTAACCTTTAGTGTTTGTTACTGTTCTTTATGAGATGACTTAAATGGAATGTTTATTTGTCACATTTTGCATTAATACTGAATGTTAATAAAAATTACCATGAAACTTACAATGTGTGTCACTATCTCATTTCTTAACTAATCAGTACTTAATCTTAAACTAGTCTTGTGACCTAAATAAGTAGTCACAGTTGCAATGACTAATATTTTTAGTCACTGGACTAAGCTTTGGTCGATAGAGGCATCGTAGTTGGACTAATTTTAATTAGTCAGAAAACTCAATTTAATTAGTCAGAAAACTAATGTTATATAGTCAAATGACTAGAAAAAACTGGTCGATAGAGACATCGTTGTGACTAATTTTTTTTAGTCATATTGACTAACTATTGTTTACAGTGTACGCTTGTAGTAGTGGGGAGGGGTATTGCCCAATGAATTGCTTCACAATTACATGAATCTTCAAATCCAAGTATCTGCCATGCAAAAGCCTAATTTATAATCTCTTTGTTACATTTTAACTAGTTCTGTAAGATAATTAGGCCTTTACACTCTACCACAAACCTGCTCCTACATTACCCGTGACGATACACAGACTGGTCTGGCTGTCCCGCTTCCTCTGGGTTGATGATGACTACCATCAAGCAGCATTTGCTATTTGAGGCTGGATGTCCCAGTAAACCCCTTCTCACACCTAATAACCATTCAATTAAATTTAGACCCTTCAAAGTAAGGTTCAAAGTTTATTTGCCAGCTTAAACCATACAATAAGTTTAGTACGCACGGTATTATACAGTACACGTGTACTTATCTCACAGTATCCCACACTGTGCATGAAGTGACTTGTGTTCAAATGCACGATGTCACTATGATCTCTTGAATGCATCTCAAGGGGAAAACATTTGGAAGTTAACATTGTTAGCTAAAGACACAGAGACTCAATTATACACAACGAACTTGATCAAAGATCAATCACTGTATTTGTCATCACTGATGCTGATGCCTCAAAGATACTGAAAGTTACTTAGTCACACGACAAACATAGTACATATTTTTGCTGAAATCAATTAAGGAATAAGACCATTTTCCAGCTGACCCCCTCAACTCCCCACTCAAGCTAGGAAACAATTGCGCACATAGTTTCAGCCTAAATAACATAGACTGTTAAAAGAAAACTCTTTACAACAACATAGTCACAAAATTTAGCAAATGCTTTATCATGAACAAAGGCCCGGATCTCTTTTGTGACGCTTTGCTTACAAATGATGATCTCTGGCGACACATGACTGCTTCTTGTCTGCTGTCTTTGCCCTTTCTGTGACAGGGAACGCAGTAAAGGTTTACTGTGCCTGGTATAGGATGACTCATCGCCTGGAACCAATAAACTTAACAGTTTTTTTCTCATGATAAGGAGAACGTTTTAGGAAAGTGTGTCTTAATACGTTATGCAAATAATGTATCCACTTATATATGAAAGGTTTAGAATTCAAGACTTCACATGGCTTTCAACACAGGTTTGGTTTGATTAGTACAAGCAGACCTAATAAAGTAAGGAGGGAGATGTCGCTCAAGGTACCTATTTGAGAAACCCTTTATTTGAAGTGGCTGATACCATGCTCTTATATCGTATGACTAGATACATCAGCCTTCATCACCTGTAACCATATATCTGTATATTGAGGACTGTTGATCGAGACTCGCAGTGCTGCACATGTTTAACAAACTGACTTATGCTCACATAGGCCTAAGTAAGTAGCATTTCATGGTTTTACAGGAAGAGACTTGGCGGTGAAATTTTGGTTACTTTTAATTCCCGGTTATTTATAAGATATTATCAAATTTGAAAAATAATAGTAGAATATATTATATCACAAGAAAATCTAGCACTTGTAAGACTTCATAAATGTTTGGACAAACAAGAAAACAGTCAAGTTGTAAGGTAAAAGCAGCAAAAACCAAAGTTATCCCCTAAAGTTGACTCTAGATTTCCAGGAACCGGGAGCTACTGTTACATTAATTTAGCTTCTGGTCAGTTCTTAATTTTATTCTTAGTGCCAACTATGATCACTTCAGAAAATCTTTTAATTCATAACTAGTGCAAGATATTTTAGCATAGGGAATAGCCACATGATCATACATTTACTCTACTGATGGCAACCATTTACTTAAGACATTTACTTTTTGGCTAGGCTGCGGTTAGGCTAAAGTTCCGAGTCCCAAGCGTTACCGTGTGTGATACCAGGCAAAAGGCCGTTCCTACTAGGCTAGCCTACAGTGTAGTATTACACAGTGTACAGTATTGCCTAACAATTACAATTATAAGGCAGGCAACAAAATCGTGAGTTACTGTTAGTGCGTTCCTTTCAAGACCCACCTCCTAACTTTCATGAGCAGCAGAGTCTCGCAACACGTCTGGATTGTTATGAAGAAAGTAAGAATCGCATCTGGCTTTCAGACTTTTGCTGTATTGATTTCCCAGAAATCGTCCATAGCCTAGTGGTTAGGGTTTCCGCATATTAATCGGGAGGCCCGGGCTCGAATCCCGGTGGAGGCTGGAAGTTTTATCACTGTTCTGAATTTTCATTCTCATTACGTTTTCAATTATATATGTATATATATATATATATATATATGTAAATATATATATATGCATATATGTCTGTGCCAGTTGTCTGAAGATCGCTATAAAGCGTGAAACTCCGAGTTACAACTACTAGTGTTCCACTACTCTCATCTAGTATCAACATATATATGCATATATACATATATATGTATATATATTTACATATATTATATATATATATATATATATATATATATATATATATATATATATATATATATAAATAAATAGAGTGGGGCAGAAGTTGAGACGGTCGATGTCCTACCCTAACTGCAAATGCCCTTTAGTAAACATGATGGCCAAAACTGTCTCCTAACAACACCTGCTGCAGTCTTATAATGGCGATGATATCTTTCAAGTGTTACAGTTTCGGGAAGGGCTTTGCTGCCCTGTGAGGCTGAAGTGATGGTAGTATGGGTTTGCTTCACCTATCATGTCGACCAACAATTGTTAAAATTTGGTATAACTGCAATTTGACTTTTTTTTTGTTTCTTATGATTTTCACTCTTTAAAGTTAGCCATAATAATAGGATCTTTCGGACTTGCCAGTGCACGAAAGAAAAGCATGGTAAGTGTTCACCTATGACCAATACGTTGTTAGCTACCAGATGTGGTCATAATTTTATGAACATTTGGAATTACATGACAGCGTTACATCAATAATGTTGTGGGTGTTATACTCTGACGTGTCTGTTTGTATATTGCTACAACTGATAGTACAATATGCATGGTTGCACATTACAATATAGAGAGGTACATGATAAAATGAATGAAGATGAATGTGAAGATTCAGCAACACTCTCTTATTTACTGATTTCATTATTGACGTCAATTGTGGGAGGCAGCACTCAATCTAACCTCTATAATCACTTGCCATAGCAAATACCTAGGAAAGTTGATATAAAGCTTACCTCGCAAACATTTTAATGTTTCCTTCGTAACTTCTTATTTGGAGTAATCGTAAATATCTTGCATTCAAACATTAAGCTAAAACATTATCAGTTATCAGAGCAAAAGTCAACACGGGTCTAAGATCAACAATATCATTATTGTCTTTGCGTATATTATTTTACTTTTCACAGGTCATCACTTTTATGGTTCTTGCCATCAATGCAACACTACTATGTGTGTTATGCTGTGGTTATCAGGCGACTCATGCTGCATATTTTCGATACTATGTAAGAACCAATAAAATAAGATATATTATTCATAAAAATGAAAAACATAAGAACATCACTTTTTGTTTTAAACAAAAGGCTATCATTGACATCATTTTGCATGAGTTATACTATATAGTGTACAGAGGGATCCTCCACTACGGCATCGTCTCGTTTTATAAGGAAAGAGAAAGTTGTGTTCATTCTTGCATGAGAATATGTCAGATCAATATGATTCAATAATGCCAAAGAAATAGTATTTATTGTTCACATTCCTCTAAGTTAACATAAATTATGGTGAAGCATCGCTACGAAACATCTTAAAGTTGATATGTATAAGGCTTTACGCGAAATTTAATGCTTAAACTAAAACATTGGCGTTTGTTTGGTAAAAAGGTTAATTAAGACCAAATATGTTCGCCGTGTGATTTATGATGAAACTGGTGATTACATATTACAAAATTTTGCAGGTTGATACATGCCTAGTAGTTCATATTTGCCTTTTCGTTTCTCAATTTTACTAGGATGTTGGTGCATTCGTCTTGTTCACCATAAGTTGCCTTTTGTATGGACTGCAACTCTTGTTTTGCATAATCGGGGCTAGTTTCACGTGTGTTGCTCTCTCAGATGGGGTACCACAACAGCAACTGGTAAGTTTCCAACCTTACTGCCAAGCGCAGGCGCGGCGGAACGGGAAAATGATTGGGGGGCTAATATGTGGAGACTATCTAAGCGGAGCGCCACCATCGGTTGGCGCGGAGCGTACAAGAAAATTTTGGGTTTTTTAAACCCCACAGATGGCCGGAAACGGCACTTCCCCAGTGTTTTATGCTGCAAATACCTAGCCCTAAAACATGGGTCTCAATGTTTTTACAGATTTTTACGTGCAATCTGAGAAATTGCAGGCTTGAGACTCTCAAGCCTGCAGATTGCACGTAAAAATCTGTAAAAACATTGTAATTTGTATATTCGATGGTGTTTTAAGAGAGAAGCTATTACTCGACGTGTACTCGCAAAGACGTTTTTGAGTGTAGTAAATTACTACTTGCAATTAAACGCAATAATTACAAGGGCGTCGGAAGCTATTTTTGATTGGTACGGCGGTTCAGAGTGTGGCCAACTATCATAATTATCGGGGGGACGTTTGGTAGGTCAAACTACGCTACGCGCCACCATAGTTGGCGCGTAGCGTAATGGAGAAGATTTTGAAAATACGCCTCCCAGATTGCAGGAAATGGCACTTCCCGAGCTTGAAAACAAAACCCCTGCCATGCTAGAGTAGTCACATTTAGCCTACTTGCCGTCATCATTATTGAAAATTATTGAAACATATACCTCCGAGATTTTTTGTTTTCCATTTTTTAGTCCTACTTTCTTTTCTTTTCTTTTTTGCGTCGTGAATATTGGTCCGTTCGCCGGACCTGCCCCTGAATTAAATAAATGTCATAAGAAAAAAACAGAAAGCATTTCTTAATGTCAACAAATGGGTAATTCCAAAACCATGTGCAGCTGCCAACAAATTTCTATCACCTAGCACTGTCATCATGTCATGAATGCATGTACCCTTTACAGCACAGGTGAAATGCTAATATTGTGTTTTTGTTCGTTTAATAATTGATTGCGTTTAAACATAAAGCCATGTTCCACGCCTTGCGTGTACTCGTAGTGTAAACGCAAATGTTGATGAGTGTAGCGTTTAGCTTATTACCCTCTTATTTAAATTATTTATTTATTTTTTCGATGAGGCATGATACAGACAATCAATTATCATATTTAATTATTACACCCATATAGTATACGTGTGCATCGGACAGATCGACAAGTATGCATTAAAAAATGGGCAGATGCACGTTCGGAGCCTTGGTAAATATTGGGGGGGGGCTTATCATGCATTTGCCCCCTCAACTTTTTCATTGGGGGGCTGAGCCCCCCAAACCCCCCTGGTTCCGCCGCCACTGGCCAAGCGACATGTAATCGATTTCTCTTAAACTTGCAGTTCTATAGTTCATGTTTATGCCACAACACACATGCCAATCATGAGAGCTCAAACTATCAGTCTGTATAGGCCAACGAGATTGTATAAGTATTTAATGAGTTATTATATGTTGTTGTTTTTTGTCAAATAATGAACGATGTTTTTCCCGTTTAAATTTGCTGAATGTCTTTCGAGTATTCGTCAATCCATCAGTATGTACACCCAACATTATAGAGAAGGACTAGTCAGTGAGGAGGTATTCATGTAACATATTCGAATAGTTTGCGTTGCAAAGTGTACACGTGTCAGCAATACTGGGTCTTTCACTCCTTACATTAAAATGTATAGCCAAAACGTCACCCTTTGTGGGTGTATCTGCATTTATATTTTTGCCCCATTACCGTTAACATCATAACTGAATATTCATAGACCAGATGTTACAAATCAGGGTGGGATATCAGACGTTCAATAAGGATGACAGCGGTATGTGGTAATCTAGTCCGCGAAGCCAATGAATTTAAACGATGAAGGTAAATGCCCGCATGTATGATGCAGTACTTGATCTGTTTCGGTGGTTTTTGTGTGGTAAAGGTTAGAAATACGAAAATAACAGTTGCTAATATGAAAATGACATCAAAACCAGAGTACTATACAACGTCTACCAAACCTCAACACCGATGAGCAGGAAGCTGGCGATTTACCTGTGTTTTTTCACGTGATGTTGCATATTTTGTGACGATTCACGCGAAATTTATGCGAAAAGCGTTTCTTAAAATACTCCTTAACCGTAAACCCGACAGACATCAAGCTGTAGGTGTGTATTTCCGTTTCGGACGTAGTGTGTCATGTGACTTATTATGCCATAATAGGTCAGATGTCAAAGTCAAATAACCATTTTGGCCATGATAATTATATACCAAAACGAAAAAAAGTTGTTGAAGCCCTCAAACCATGAGGTGTATCAGACTCTGCGCATTTATAACGCATTAATGCCAAAGATCACGTGATCAGAGGTCAATTTGTGTGATTTATGACGTCCATGGCCAAACCACAGAGGTCAAATAACCGAAACAATAATTAATGCAAAACACGTATAGGTCACAATAGAAGCCAATGGATCAAAACTGGCTGTATTCATTACCGGCTTTATTTCGGTGTCTGGTTTTTAAGCTTAGCAAAAGTGATGCAAATTATAACATTGATGAAATATTACATCATATTTTGGCTATTGTATATATGCCCAATTATATGAAAGTGTCATACCAGAAAGGAATGAATTGTTTGAAAGAAGGATTAAAGTGTATTAACTATAATACATAAAAGTGGTCATTAAAAAGCTTCATGTGTCTCAAACTCTGTGTGTAATAGTGATTACCTAATATTGATCATACACCGACAAGTTTGAATGAGATCAGCTGAACCCACTGATGTGCCTGTTGTTTGTTGTGGTTTTTCCCGGTTTCTTGAGGGTGTGTTTCCCTTTGAGGGTGTGTTTTCCTTAATTATAATTTAATAATTTAATTTTCCTTACAGATTACTTATCCACCTCACGCAATGCCGCCAGGGCAGGCTTATGGAGCAAGTCCATATACAGGTGTAGTAAATATGGCCATGCAACCAGCTCCAGTCAACGTTGGCAGTGTTAATGATGACCCTCCGGCCTACCAGTTCGCTGTTGCTCAGCCTAAAATCTAAGAACAATTTGGAAAACAAACGTAATATCCGCATTTACACAGAAAGAAACAAACTATTGATTACTTCTTAAATTTTGCATTATACTCTTATGTCAATCCGTGCTCACATTCAATATATGGTTATACCAATGTAAGCAGCCCAATGTAGAATTAATAAGTTTCCAATAAATCAGCTTGCTAACAGTTGTAATGCTTTTCTCATAAAATTGATATTATTAGCTCATTAACAACGAAACTGCAGTTATTGTCAGCATTTCGAAATAGGGGAAGGGGAAGGGGAGGGTCAAGAGGGTTTGGGCATATTCAACTGTTATTAGTATCCCTGTTTACGTCGGATTCTTCGATGCGATTTACAAATTGGTACAGACTTATATATTGGCAATTTCTATTAGACCGTAGTATAGTTTCTGTAGAATGGTTCAACAATTTTTCCAAGCCGTTGTCTTTTTTAAATGCAGCTCTGTATTTTATGTTTGTATTTATAGCAAAGAATACACAAGCAGGGAAATGACAATGATATCATTGTATAATCGGTGACGGGAGATATAACAAACCGTGTTATTATGTTAATTGTATGAAAGTACCATTGGGTGTACATGTAGTGTTTATACTTTTGAGTTCTGAAAGGCGTGTAACGTGTGTACAACGTATTTTGACACGTTCTTTGTTCGAAGATTGAACCCGGTACATTCCATGCGTTCAGAACAAATAACTATACACAAAAAGGTATAAAGTGAAAATACTGAATCTTTGTTTAAGTGTGTCGTCACTTAAGTTACACTTACCAAATGGGATCTTCAGCCACGCCCTAAATTAACAGAGGGCGCTGTCATATCGGTCCTTTCTAGTACTGCAAAACTTCATAAGTTGCAGTCTCTAAAATAACTGAGAATATTTTGGTACGTTCTTTACTTGCAGACTGAACCACATTACATGCTTTGTGTTCAGAACAAGGAAAAATAGTCAAAAAGGGTTAACTAAAGCGCTTCACAAAATCATTAGAGATATATGTAAACAGCAAAGAACAAGCGCGTTATATGCAGTCGTATCTACATCTCTGTTAGGACCAATATGATAGCGCCCTCGATAGAAACGTTGCGCAATTATAGTAACACATATTTTCATACTATTTCTTCTGGTTATTACTTCTGGAAAAATTGACTGTCCAAGTTCTCTGTAGTTAAAATTCGAAAAAATGTATCTTTTTGAAGAAATATTATGTTCCTTTGTGGATATGATGATGGACAATTTATAAAGCAAAAAGACATTTTCGGCTGAAGTACCTTAATGCCATCATCTGTTGCTGTTGCCAGATGCACTTACAAAATATCAGAAAATTTGAAAACTTAATATCTTTGCGATACAAGATGCTATGAGGATGTGGTTTGCGACTAAATATTCGAAATTTTTCAGTTAGTTTGCTAAGTGATAACTTTGGCTCCAGAGAATCTTTTAAATGGATTTTGAGGACGTCTTATCACACCAAGTCCGATTATTAATGTAAATTGAAACGTTTGTCAATTCTAATAACTTCAAGTACAAAACATTGCATGTTCTTTTCATTTCTTACTGACAAACATATTTTACTTAATTTACCTTTTGTTAAACTATGTGATTGCGTTTACTCTCTCAATTAATTTTCATTTTTACTTGAAACTGTCGTCACAAAATTAATGTTGATATGTCGTAGAACGTTAAACATCGCTGCTTACAAATAACCAAATTGTATTTATGTACCATTCCTCGTTGATGTTTTAAGATATATATCTATATGTAATGTAACTGTTATCATATAAAGATAACAAGTAAATCTACGCTATTGATTGAAGACCCATCAGTTCTAAACATTTTGTCCCGCACTCAATATATGGTTGCTTAATTTTGACTGAATAAAACCTCCTTTAATACTCTAGGAAATGTATCACAGAAGCTGTATACTATTTAAGCTACAAGAATTTCTTGAAGAACGATTAAATTTATGTATACGTGATATAATTTCTTTCTTTTTTACCTTCCTATTATAATTTTCTTGTTGCTTGAATAGCAACATTCTCGTAAGAAGCACACACACACACTCTTCGCCTGCATGAATGCATTGGTTACGATTATAATCGAAAAATATCATTTGTATAACGGCGGACCCAGGTGCAATTCAGACTTTTAACAAAACTTTTAATGTGAGGTGTACCTTTAAACCCCCCTCACCTAACAATTTATTATCGATGAACGTTTAACTTTGTCTGGATTGCAAAGATGATGTGTTCAACTTCTTTAATGAAGCTTTTTGGCGGATTTGGAAGAATTAGACACAAATATAGACCTATTAGCTGAGAAAGCGCGAGGCTTTGAAAAATTGTATTCTTTACTATTGATGCTACTACCTGTTTACTGCCTAAAAAATACTTGGTATTCCCCCCTCCCAGTGGCGGAGCGTCCATACAGTCAGGGGGCGGATGCCCCCCCCCCCCCTGACGGACTCAAATGTACTGCTGGCGCCCTTTTCAGCTCTTTACCACTTTTTACTTATTCGCGATTATTGACTTTTTTATTGCGCTCTCATATACCTATTGACATTTGTCATATTTTGTTGGTGTAATTTAGCGATGACACCTATTTATTCTTTGTTTATCTGCAAATTAGCCAGGCCCGGAAAGGGTCATTTCCGGCGATCTAGGGAGTATCTTTACTCAAAAAATGTCTGTACGCTACGCGCCAACCTGTAGTGGCGCTCCGCTTAGATAGTGTCGGAAGCGCCCCTACAGACCATTCTCGCCCCTCCTGACCAATACCCCTAGCTCCGCCACTGTCCCCTCCCCTCAACCCATCTAGCCCTTGACCTAACGAATGTCCCCTGAAGCTTAAATAATTATAAATATCCTAGTAGCTCATTGTTGGCTTTCTTTAATTGTGAGCGAATAACAGCTTTGTCGGAATATACAACTCCTGTTCCAAAGTAGAAATCTTTGACAGGAGCTCACCTTCTTTCTGACGGCGTGTTTTGGCTTTGGCAAAATCCATACTATTTCAAGAATAAGAATGATGATGACGAGGAGGAGGAGGAGGAGGAGGAGGAGGAGGAGGAGGAGGAGGAGGAGGAGGAGAAGGAGGAGTAGGGGAACAATGTTCATACACATAGTCATATCAGTGTAGTGCACAGGGTGGTTGTGTACATTCCAAATTTTTCCTTCACCGACTTAGATAGAGGCCTGATAATTTGTTAAAAAGGCGTAGACGGAACCACTTATTTTTACGAATCAGGGGATGGCTGTGTGGTCTTTGGATTCGTTTTCGAATTTGGCTTTCACCTCGGAAGAAAATTAAAAACAGTTAAGAGATCAAATAGTGCATTCTGAGGCATATTTAATGTATACATTGGGTCTTTAATAAGGTATTAAAGTAAGGTTGTGCAAATAAATACCTTTCAAGTTTGACAAAATTCTCCGACTGATTATGGAAGTGTGAAGCACCCCATTCCCCCCCCCCCCCCCAATTTAATCATCCCCGTTAGATACTATACACACAGCTTATGGGACATCATTACCACAAACTAACACATCATTCAATATGGACTTCTTCGGGTACTGAAATATCGATACCGTGTGGCCAGTTTGTCATTTAAATATGCGCTAAAGAGCTGTTTTAGTATGTTTGACAATTGACCTCTGACCCTATGAACTCGTAAACCACGCAGGTACAACCTTAGCCCAGGTACATATAGCCTACCGAACAAATTGAAGTCCGTCTGTATTATAATTACAAAAATACCGTAATACTCAAAATGCATTTGATTGTTGAAAGCTTTTCCGCAGCATGTTGATCAATTTGTCATTTGACTTCCTATTATCTCGTAACCTTTGGCATTTTACAATAATTAATACACTGTAGTTATCATACTACAGTAATATTTCGATCAGCCTGGAAAGTTACCCGTCGTTAAATAGTTCTAAATGGACTACCTACTGAAGTTACTTTTGTTATATATTTTCAGTCATACATAATTCTTTTCTATGCTTGGATATTGAACAGGCTGACATAAACTACTGATGGTCAATACGTCGAGAGGAGTGAAGGTGATTTTAAGGCATTTTAGAAGTTCATGGGTGAAGCTGGAAGATACCAAGTTTAGTGGAGCGTTAAACTAAACTACTATCTCAAAATGTAAGCGGTCACATAGACAAAATATTCAATGTGCTAAGACAGCAGTTTTCATATGGTGGGTAGAGCATGTCAGTTGAAGCAGCGAGGTAGCCATGACTTTGCAGGGGGCGGGCATGTTGCGATTTATAGGGGAGAGGGGTAAGGGGAGGAGGGTTCCCTCCCTTTGAGAAATTTTTGAACAATTGAAGGTCCTTAGATGCGATCTGGTGCAATGTTTTCCCAGTTTCAACATTATCAAATGATATCATATTATCAGCAGATTTTGTTTCCTGTTTGAATTCTGTACATGTTCTTTTACATATTTTATCAGGAAAACAAAAATAGTGCTCTTCTACAATGTTACCAGGAAGATGATTCTTGTTTATTGTCCATGCAATGTCTGGACTTTAATACAATTGACGAACTTAACTGATGGACAATATAAACTTTCATATTTGGTACGGCAGCCAGATGCGCAGTGGCCTTAAAAACAAATATCGTTATCGCAGTGTATTGGCAGTTTAATAATTATTTATAGGAAGCGCGTGTCACGTACGATTGCTAGCTTAGCTTCATAACATGCCGTTTGTGCAACAACTTATGACGAATCATGGAAAGGATGAGAACGCAGGTTGTCGACGTCGTTGTGCATACGGTTCGTGACACTCCATCGAGTGCGGTTAAGTAGGCTATATGTATTTTAGTACGCAGTGGCCAACTATAGGCTTGTTATAGGCTATAGGCTAAAACTAGCTAATTGTATCTGCCAAACTAAGTAGCTGAATAAGTAGGCCTGAATGTTACTACGATTGTAATCGAGTTAACGGAGCTGACGAGTATTCAAGATCAAAAGAGCACGTTTTTTTTTTACACTGAAAGCGTTTATCTATGCTTTTGCGGTCTTGGTTACTGGCTATATTTGTCATTTTGATGAGTGCTGTTTTGTTTATATGACTCTTGACCTCAGACGTCTGACGTTTTAACTTATTACAACATTGGTAAGGAATAGTTTGCGAAACGCATTTACGCACACATTTGACCATGTTTGACGTTTACCAGTATGAAATGCACATCACGGGATAATTTGGTGGGATAGGTAATGCGTCCTACTTTAACCACACACACGCCATCACCATCTTTTATATTCTCCTTGTCTTCGGAAAGGATAAGTAAAGTACGACTCGTGTTAATGGATTGTTCCTAACGATATGTCGATACTAGATACCAAGAGCTTAAAAGAAAAGGTTGTGCTTGCAAAAGAAAAAACATAATCTAACAGTTTGTGAAGTTTTATATCTCCAAAGTTCCGAAGGGTCTGCCTAAGTCGATAGTTCCTGTTGCGATTACCATGAAAACATGAGGATTATAATTTCTTCGTGGATGGAATACAAAACTAGTCAACCACCTCGTGGTAACGGCAACACAGAGTGCATGCAACCTTATAAGTTAAGACTTATCTGTAAACGAAGAGAAAACATATGCCACGTCTTCGTGTTCTTTTTGTATATTTATAATACTCTATATGCAGCTTGTATTGTTATGTAAATTTAAATTTCTATTCAAAAAGGGTCATTACATCTTTTATCACGTCGCCTGATCGAGAAAGAGTCGACACTGCCGGTGTAGTTAATCAACTGCAAAAGATTTTGTGGCAACCATTATTTACATTAGTATCCATGTATGACAGGAACACAGTAGGCAAACGTTTTTATGGGCATGTTTTGATCGATGTTATAATTAATATATGATAATACTGCAAGGAAATGTAAACATACGACACTTTTTTCTTTGTAGCATCTTGATAATAAAAAATGGACCATATTCTATGACAACAAGCGCTAAACGATGTTTTTTTTTTAAATACGAAAACGTATATTGAGCTTAAAAGTAATAGACTAAGTATTTTACCATTAAAAATGGAAAATGATAGTAAAAAATGGAGATATAGAATTCGGTACACGCAAATTATGAACACGAGAGTGTATATTGAGCTTAAAAGTATAAGGCTAATTATATTACCATTAAAAATAGAATATGAATGTAAACCAGAATGCAAAATGCATAATGGTTTCGATGACTTCAATGCACTAGACTTCTGCTTGTTAGTATAACCAGAACTAGCTGTTACACTACCACTATGCATGGCATGATAAATACAGGTTAGTCTACTTTGCGTGGCTATACACACCTTCACCAAAAACAATAGGAGTATTGTACTCAATGTTATGAATCCACACACCAAGTATTCGATGTATCCACAATTTCCATCGTTAGATATCATGCAATAGGTTTTTCAGAGTTTGACCTCTGGTGACCAAAAGGAGATTTGACCTCACAAGCAATAGGATTCTTGTACCCCAAAATGGCAAATCCATTTACTATGTGTGAAAAGTATCCATGAATTGTACCATGAGAAATCATGTTTTAATGCCTCGACAAATATTTTTAAAAGTACTCGCTATTTGGCGACCGTGGCTAAAAATCTATTCGCCCAATTTCACTCGCCAATAGACCTATGATTGTTGTTCAAGTCTCCAACGTATAGATCTGCAACATCAATACTTTCTATGAACAATGGTTAGGCAGTTAGGCAGATACATGGTGCTACGTAATTGCGCATTGGAAAGTCATGTTTCTTTGCAGTATGAAATTTAAACTTGAAACACTGAAAATCTGAAGTTGTAGGAGCATTTATCTCCAAAAATCCTAGTAGCAACAACAGCAAACTTGTCTCAAAACTTTTAAATTGTTCTATACTTTGCAAATTATGACTGATAGCCAGTAGGAAAATGCCTTAAGAAATAACTAAGGAGATTTTTTTGCCATCTTAAGTGTGTTGGTATTCTGACTGGTATTCTTCACGTTGTTGTGTTAACGAACCCTATTCTACCCAACCGTTGCTGGCTTAGACAACATATAGGCATGTAATAGGTTTGTTCGAGTTTTCATAATCATAAACGTGACGAAAGTCGAACGTTACTTTTAACGCCTAGCTATGCTGAAACTGGTGGAAGAGACTACACAAATTGAGATCAAAAGCCGATCCAGACAAAAGTTCGTGAACTCACTGCCAAACTAAGACCGTTTTACACAATTATTTCGCATTGAGATTGGTCATAGTAAAAAATCTAACTAGAAGAACTGTTAAGTTCATTAACGCTGCCTGGTCACAACGAAACTACATCCAAACCTGAAATAAATACGACAGAAATCGTCCAATAGAAACGCTTTACTACAAAGTACACCTTTCTACACGCAAAATAAGGCTTCCGAGCGGCACGTTGAAGCCAATGCAAATATGTTTGTCTTTTCAGTTTTAGATTATACTGATGCCCATAAGCCTTGTGCCTTGTGCTCTACATACTGAACTAACCAATACAACGTGAAACCAGATTGGTTCGATACCAAATAGAAAGCAACAAAGGAAGATTCTTTTTTATGAAAATAATTATTTTACATGAACAGAACCAACTAAACGTATGCTTTACTCACTTATGGAACGGCCATATGCGAATAAAGGATTGTATATGGAGGAGTGTCGTTAAAGTAAGGGGGGTTTATAGAAAGAAAACCTTGGACGTAAAATGGTGCACTGCGAGGTATAGGCTATTAATAGATTGAAAGTGTGTAGCTCTAAACACATGCATGTGCTGAAAAATACGTTTTCTTTTCTTGTTTAAAATTATAAAGTGTGGGGGTGTGGGGGGAAGGTTGTCCACCCAAAGAATTCATTTTTCCCTGAATGTAGGAAATTCCCCGAATGACTATGAAATGTGGAGCCTCCGCCCTCCCTCTTTCATTTGTACCTTTTTTCCTAAGACCCAACAAGCTGAAAATTAGAGTCAACAATTGACGATGAAACGGCAAATTTGTTAAACCTGGAAACGCAAATGACTTATTCCTCTCTGATATCAAATGAAGAATTACATATTGGCAAAGCAAAATTTGGAGCAAATTTCATTATAACTGTAATGTTACATGGTATTACTATATATCGGCCAGACTCTCCTGGTCCTGAGTTTATATTTTCAAAGAATAAATCACAAATAAAAAACATCATATTTTATCGAAATCCTAATCATTTTTGTCAAAACGTCATTTTATTGTAATAGACGTCCTATATAAATAACATTTATGAAAATAATCTATATTCAAATATATAGGGAATTGCCAAAAGTTTTAGAGATCTTATTTTTGTTTAGATCGCCGCATTAAATTAGTAATATTTTGTAGACCTCAGATACAGCGAGAAAGTAAACTTGACTTGGTGCTTTTTCACTAATACAACACTGTAATATGTTTGTCCTAATTAATAACCTACTGTCAAAAACAATGTGCTGTACCTAGTTACTAGTCTCATCTAGCATACAAGGTACATATATATATCGACTGAATAACAGAAAGTTAGGCCCTACAAGACATGTTGCGAGTTATGGTGCTAACACTGTTCAGGAATATAATTTTGTGCCTGGAAAGAATCACATTGAAAATGTTCAGCAGATAGAATGATTACTATACAGACATAATACATGCCCAAAGTACTAAAGACATACAGAGTAGGCTGGTACACTGATTTGATATTTACTGTGATAGCGAAAATTACTCTTTGTCTGCCCACGGCAAGGCGCCTCATTTATTCGTCATTGAAGACTTTATGACACGATAAATCTGACATCATGTACAAGTAGCAAACATATAAGCATTTTCAAAGCTTATAACCACTTTTGGACCAAATTTTTTATCTACATAATATTGGTATACTGATATTTGTTTAAGAACAAAGGTGATTCTGAAAAGAAAAAAATGGATGCTCATTGAAAAATTGTCATTAAACCTCTAAGTCAGTCCTCTTTTTAATGATTTGCTTCAATCTATTTTATCATTAATATATCTGCTGTAAGGTAGGTAATTAACCAGTCTCTCTATTCAGAGTCATTACAATACTTACACTTCAACTCCATTCATTGCTTCGAAATAACGAGCATATGCGTTTCAGTGATATTTTGTTAACATTCAACCTCTTTTTTAATTACTTTTCGAATGCATAAAGAGCCTGTCTAGTAACAATAGCGCGTCTGCTTTAGCTGGGAATAAATAAAAGGTTACCACGTTAATCAAATAAGAAACAGTTGAAAATATATCTACTGAATATACCGGGAGTCGCTATACGCCAAACTTTATCTCCTGTATAAGGAGATAATGATAATAATTTGGCACTAATCCTCATCGATATGACGGATGCCGGAAGTAAGTATATATTTTTACATGATAATAAGATAAGAATATGTTGAGTCATTTAAATTCCCCCATTGGGTTGTCAGGCTATCTTGGTTGAGGGGTTTGGGCATACATGAAGTACATCCTGTTCTGTTTTTTTTTCTGTTCGATTAACTATGTAGACTTCCACTTTTCTACATCACATCATTCTTAGACATACTGCAGAAGGTTTGAAGTTTTTCTAATGGCTTATTTTGGCAACCTTGTAAACTATAAGAGCAACGTGAGTAAGGCAACTTTCAGCAAATTTCAAGCAAGGGTTCTTCAAGATTAATTCACTTTTATGAGTACTCCAGCTGCTTGAATATGAACATAACTACCCCTCCCTACATATTTCTCCGTCTAGATTGCAGAAAATTGATTGTAAACTATAAACCATCGGCGGGCTTACCTATATTTTATTAACTTCTGCATGTATAATTGGAGTTTTCTTGTGATATTATAGTCACACCAGTTGGTATCTGGGAATATGCTGTTTATACTTCCTAGGGCTATTGATATATGACAATCCTATGTTACTTAATGGCAGAGTTGTGAGTGTTTTATCACCCTTTCATCTATAAGATATATAATACCGAGTATACTGTAGTTCGCGTACGATATTCGTATTTTAAAGGTTAAAGTTGATTGATTTTAATCGTAGACTCGATGCTAAGTCTAAGGTTAGGCTAACTGTTATCGCGTAATAAGTTAGGCAGACTATCCAACATATCGATTCATCTGCTGTTAGCGGTCAATGGGGGTGTCGCGATGTACGGGAGAATATATACACCAGTCATCCATAGATAACATCAACAAAATCGTCACAAAAAATCAACCTTTTTTTTTTTCTTCAAATGTTTGCCGACTTCAAATATTCCCCAACATCATACCCATGTCTTGGTTTAATTTGTGCAGTCGTTACACAGTGCATTATTTCTAATGGACTGACTGATTACGTAATACGTTTCGTAAGAACTTTAGTCTAGTTCTAGGTATATTTACCAGGGAAGCAATGTCACAAAACTGCCAAATAGATTAGTTGTCTAAAGTTATACCACATAACTGGCCATCATACCGGGAAAATTTTCTTTACTCTCAGTACAGTCAATTCGACATGTTCAGAAAACTATATGGACTGGGATTTGCAGTACGAGAACTGCTACCAGTAACTTAATTTATGTGTTGACGATTTCAATATTGGTTATCTATACCATCCATTTTATTTAAATTTACTTATTTACTTACTTCTTTGTAAAGAATTCCATATTTATAACCATTACTTCACACTTAACCATTTTCATAAATCTTAAGCATTTTTTTGTTTTGTTCTGTTCTGTTCTGCTTTTTTTTTGCGTTTCGTTTGTTTCGTTTTGTCTTGTCTTATCTTGTCTTGTTTTAATCATAATTTAATTTTGTGGCTGAATATTTTTTTACCGATTGTTCGTGTAGCTGTTTCTGAGGTTTGTTTCTTCTTGTTTTCTTATTGATAGAGTTGTGTGATTTTGCTGCGAAATTTCCATGTAAAGGAAGCCACTGTTTACCTTCACCTTGTACAAGTAAGTAACAAGTAAACAGAACACAGAATGTTGTCAACTTATTATTTTATATATTATAAGAAGTTTAACATGCCACAAAAATGATGTTTTTCTTGTGCCTGTGAATTAGGTGGTTTTCCAACTTGACGTCTTCCTAGCTCGTTTAAGTTTTCATTTAATCCAAAAATACTAAATACAAAATACAATTGCTTCAGAGACAGCATCTAATATCGGTATGTGTTGGTTCGTTATAGAAATTGACAGTATTAATTTAACTCTTTATGAGCTGCGTGCATGATTTCACTAGTTAAACTTTATATAACAAATTTCGGTCACCAAATACATTTCATCCTTCTCACCTCAATTTCAAAGTATTCTTTCAATCATTGTTATTTTTTTTTTTGGGGGGGGGGTGGATTTGCAAATATAAATTATAGGTCAATGAGATATCTCCCCTTTTAATGATGTATGATATTACAATTTTCGCATTATTAGCAACATTCTGTGTATATGGACAGCCTTTTTAAATATCCGCTTATCTTAATTCTGGTCTGTTAAGATAACATCATAACGAAGAGAAGACCACTAGATTAGTAAATTATAATACACGCACATATTATTATCTGGTTGGAGGGGAATACGTTATCTATTTAGCTGTTAATTTATTTGTGTTGTCAATGATATTCTTGTTTTCCACCATCTAATACCACTTTCTTACTTTTACTATTACTATTAATACAAAATTGTCCATAAACATCATTCCTATACTGTTTTCTAGGTAAGACATCGCAAGAATCAAAGGAACCAACTACTGGAGTTACTATTGAACCACAAGGCACGACTCTACACTCTAAAAAATAAACGGGTAGTTCTACACTGTTGTCAGGTATTTTAACACATGGATTGTTATTAAACACTGGAAAAGTGTATAATAAACATCCACAATGTAGTTATACCATCACAAAGTGTAAACATAACCATTGCCTTGGCCATTACCCGATTAACGTGTACATATACCCCGAGGTAAAGCCGGTTTGTGTATTTCTGATCTTTGTGGGTAAATTTACATACTGTGCGTGTAATAAGACACAATGATTTATGTACATTTACACATTTACAGTGCTTATTTTACACTCACTTTTCAAAAAAGTACCCTTTTTAACCAATAGGGTAATTTTACCCACATAACATGTACTTTGCACGAATAATGTATACCTTAGTAACAAGGTGTAAAATAACCCTTCTTAGTATGTTGTTTTAAATCAAAAAGGGTATAACACCAACAACACTTATTTTGAAGTATCGTAAGAGGGTAGAATCACACAAGATAAGAGCTATTTATACACTTCATGTGGTTGTATTTGTTCTATACACTTGTGATTAGTTTAAAATGCCACCCTGGGGGAATTATCACCCAGTATTTATGTACTGAAGTATAAATTTACTCGTTCATGGGTTAATATATATCACTACCAGTATTTTCGGGTCTTAGCCCGTCATTATTTGTATGCACCCTATAGTACCCTACATGTACATTTTGGAACACAGAGCTGCCCCGGCGACTATAGGCCCAATTTCTAAAGTCCCAACAACCAATGCAAATTACTGTCAAAAGGAATTGGGGCGACAATAGGCCAGCTGTTTAGCTTGACATTTATTTATTAATAGCCTATATCGTGTTATAAATATACGGCAAACTGCACAGATATATGGAGTATCCCCGAATTTCCCCGTGGAAATGTCTGCATGGTTATTAGTAAAATAATAACTGTTTCTTATGTGGGGGTGAGAGGATATGAATGGAGTCGTAGGATAGGCCTATATGAAGTTTCGTGAAAGTTTAATAAGGCAAGACTAACTAATACAGTCAAAATAGCAAATGATCCTGAGGTAATGAACAGATAAGGAGCGGCGCCCAACCTATAAATACCAACACCTGATTAAGGGGTGCAGACAATTATCTATAAGATCTACATAGGTCTAACCATGGGCGCGTATGAGACGGGGTGAAGGTTTGCAACCCATCGATCAGAAGGTACCCTTTTCTTCAGACCAGCCGCTCTTTTTCGAGCATGCTAGCTTGTGTTGCGTCAGACCAACCCCCCCCCCCCCCCTCAACGAAGGTAGTCCCGTACGTTATGTACATAACAAAACAACGGAAAGTATATAAGCTACTGCGATCATTTTCTCGAAACACTGAATCCCTCCCCTTCTGGATTGGCCCATGAAGACGGTTTGACTCACAATCAGTGGCGTAGGAAGGTACTTTTGAGTGGGGGGGCTGAAGACTGATGGCCGGCCTGGGGGAGGGGTTTAAGGGGAGGGGGTGTCCCCCTCCCCTTTGGAATTTTTTGCATTTCCAGGTGGCCTCAGATGCAATTTGGTGCAATATAGCACACTTCAACACCCACTCCATTTTGTAAACTTAATTTTGTATTTTCAACTGGCCCTAGATGCAATTTGGTGCTCCAAATGAGATTTTTTTCTCATTTGGAAATGAAAAAGGGGTTTTCTGACCTGCGAACCGGGGGGGCGGAATGATACTTCCGCCCCTCCACATTTTTCACTGGGGGGGCTGGCGCCCCCCCCCCCCCCCCAGCCCCCCGGTTCCTACGCCCTTGCTCACAATTCAAACTGATAGAGCCTAAACGTGAGTATTTCTCGAGACACTTGTTTACAAAATATTCTTAGAAGTACAGCTTGAGCTAGCTGGAACAATATTTTTGTCATGATTGTGTACGTTTAAGTGTTTTGTGCTTTTTCGCACGGCCAGCATACATTTATCCCCACAACGGATGATAACAATGCCTGGCCCTTAAACGTCGACCATAGCTGAAACATTTTTTTCATTGTGACTTCTATAGAATTTTCTACAATGATGTACTCATTCGTACTAGAAATAAAAGTTACGTTTGCAGCCAGGCCGCGCCGAGAGAATAATGGCAGACTATACGTCTCAGAAGTGTTCTTACTTCTCATTGGTTAAAAACAAATTTCCTAAAACACTACTTTACATTAATTCACTGAATACAGCCTTTCAAGAATGTGGATGTGGTAATAAATATTGGTAAAAATGTAAAAGATTCAAAGTTGGTATTCCAGAAAATGGGTGCATATCTGAAAAATTAGAAAGAACCCCACATAATATCAAATGAAAGATTCAAACTTTAAGCCAATGACAAGTTTTCTTTCACAAAGGGTGGTTCGTTCGCGCTTGGCGCTTGGCGCTAACACAATGCCTTAGACCTACGTACGTACAGTACAGTATACAGTATACTGTCATCACTGCACTGCTTGGCGACCAGTCCTAGTATTTCTTAGTTTGTTCCCGCAGAAGCGCTTCGCCGTCACATTTGACGAGACTTGACACGACTGGACTTCACCTTCAACGGCCGCTTGTATTTTTATATGAATCTAAAGCAACATGTCACAAGTGTAAGTTGACGTTAAGCCCTTGAAAGAGTTGTTTGGTTTATAAAAGTACAGATTAAATAACTGTTATGCCTAGGCTTTACTAGCCTAACTGTTCTGCTACTTATTCGCCTATATAAGATTAGAAGACTTTATAACTAAGCCTAGGCTATGTCTTACAAGTAACAGCCACTAGTACAATGCAGGGCCTACACTGTGGCCTACCATTGTATCAAAGTTTATAAGCCTAGCTAGCGCAGGCCAAGACTGAACTATTAAAACTGAGTGTGCATTAATGCTGTGAGGTTTGTCCAGTACTTATGCCAAGCCATCCTAATAAAGCCTAGCCAAGGTTTTGTTAGATTAGGCCTTATGGCATCCTTGCAGATGCAAAGTTGTTCAATATGTAACACTTTCAGGACCATTACTTTCAAAAAGTTGTTACATCACATAAGATTCTCACATAGTATTGAACCCAACTTCTCCATAAGATGTGGAATAGATGGTTGTGAAAGAAAATATCGGGTGTTCAGCACGTTTTATTCCCATCTGCGGAAATTTCATAAAAGAGTGTTCGATGTTAACATAAGGCATGACAGTAACTCTGGTGGGCATGAGGATACTGAAGTAGGCACAAGTCTAGTGACGGAAAACATTGGTTTAGAAGTTGATGATGTGACTCATAATTCGCATAAAAATAGTCTTGCAGAATCAACTGGAATAAGTGCTATCGATGCTGCTGCTCTGGGTGATGGATCACACATCAGAGAAATCGGTGAAAGATCCACGGAAAGAGACTTTGCTCTTTTCATCTTAGGCATGAAAGAGAAGCATAAACTACCACTTACTGTTACAAATAGCATAATATTAGAGCTATCTGAACTCATCTATAACAGTTCAAGGGATGATAGCACAGAGATCAAAGAAAAACTTTCAGCTTCTGGTTTCACAGTGGCTAAAAATCCTGATATCTTTAACTTTATCGATGAAAAGTTTGAAAAGAAAAATAACATCTTTGAAAAGTTGGCCTCAGACTATAAACAGACAGCTTTTTATAAGGAGCATTTTGGTTTAGTTGAGCCAGTTGAACATGTGCTAGGTTCCACCTGTGGGAAAGATGATACATTCATTTATGTACCATTGCTTGATACTCTAAAAAGTCTTTTAAGTCATGATGATATTTTAGCAGAAGTTCTGAAGTCCCGTTCTAGACATGGGGACAAGCGATATGAGGATTACTGTGATGGTGAAGCATTTCAAAATCATCCCCTATTCTCTTTGGAGCCACATGCACTCCAAGTTCATTTTTATTATGATGATTTTGGTGTGGTGAACCCACTTAGAAATAAAGCTAACAGCTACAAAGTTGCTGCATTTTATTTTGTTCTTGGAAATTTATCCCCAAAGTTTCGGTCAAAATTGTCATCAATTCAGCTTGTTTGCCTCTGCTGTACAAGATTAATAAAACAGTATGGCTTTGGGAAAGTGCTCAAACCGCTTCTTGAGGATGTTAAAGTCTTAGAAAGTAAGGGGGTGACAATAACAACTTTAAACCAGGAGGAGTTTACATTCAAGGGTTGCATTAGTTTGGTTTCCATGGATAACTTGGCAGCACATCAGTTAGGAGGCTTTCAGCAACATTTTCATGCTGGTAGAATATGTAGATTTTGCATGGCAAGTAGTAATGACATTCAAGATCATTTTGATTCATCCAGTTTAATCGAAAGAACAAGTGTTGGTCACAAACATCAGGTGCAGTTAGTTATGGAAAATCAAGGTCTTAGGCATGTTTATGGAGTAGCTTCTAAATCTGTTTTGTCAGATTTGCAATACTTTGATGTAATCAGTTGTCTACCACCTGATCCAGCTCATGATTTGCTCGAAGGACTTGTTCCAGAATTAATGACGAAGGTTGTGACAACATTTATTCAGGATGGCTTTTTCACTTTGGAATCTTTTAACAGTGCTTTGAAACTTTTTCCCTTTGGAAAAAGTGATCAGAAAAGCAAACCAACTTGCAATACCACTGCTAACCTGGGAAGTTTCAAAATCAAACAAACAGCATCTCAAACATGGTGCCTGATGAGATTATTGCCTTTAATCATAGGAAGCTCAATTCCAGAGGGAATGAATACTGGGAACTATTTTTGTCACTTATGGATATTTGTGAAATTACATTTGCTCCCTCTATACCATGTGAAATGGTTGCATACTTGGAATATTTGGTGCATGGATTTCTGGTTGCTCTGAAAGAGCTCTTTCCTGAAGATAGAATTAAACCCAAAAGTCATTACTTATTGCATTACCCTCGTTCAATATTGAAATATGGACCTCTTGTTCACTGCTGGACAATGAGGTTTGAAGCTAAACATGCATATTTCAAAGAAATTGCCAATAGGCAGAAAAACAGGCGGAATTTGTGTAAGACATTGGCAAGGCGTCATCAATTACTTATGTGCTATTATGGAGCTGGTCAGAATTTTTTGGATGACAAAATGACATCCAACTCAGGAGGGGACATTCAAAAGTTACATCAGTTTTGTGATGGGATTCAGAGAGCTTTGAAAAGTCAATTTCCAAGCATTGAAGAAGTGCATACATTAGCTTTTGTTGAATTACACAGTTCATTGTATGCAAAAGGTTGTTGCATGGTTCTAGAGGCAAGAGAAAATAGGTTGCATGAATTTGGCAAAATAGATGCAATCTTTATCAAAGGTGGTAAAGTGTATTTTGTTTTGATGGTTTTGCGCACTATTGGTTACAGTCAACATTTCCATAGCTATGTATTGTGTTTTCAACAAAAATGGGTCATATTTGCTTATGAAGATTTTGCTTGTCATTTACCCTTATCAATTTACACAAATCAAAATCAGAGAATGGTAACACTTAAGTACTTTGTTTAGAGAAACATTAATACTTAAAATAGAGCATCTCATTCCTTATCATTGTTACTTTGAACTTCAAAGGTTAGAAGAAACAACTTTTTAGTTTCTATATATTTGTGTCTTCAGTGAAGCACTTAAACGGTACCATGTAACTTATGGATCCAGAAAAAGGGTTTTCTTATGTAGTGCAAGTGATGTAGAACCAGAAATCAAATCTCAATTTGGGATAAAGAAATTTCGGCTTCAGGTCTTTGATAAAGACTTTGACGACTGGGTGGACATTGACGGTGATATAGAAGAAGAGCAGATGGAAGATAAAGCAGTTAAACTGAATGTGATTGGTGAAAGAGATGAAGGTAAGTATAAATGCTTCTTGTACACGATTGCAAAAAGATTGTTGTCCAGAAAAATTTGCCTATCAGCAGCATGTTTATTACCATTTCATGAAGGAGCCTTATTGGCATAATATGATGTGTGAACCCCATTTGGAACTTATTGGTACTTGGGTAGTTCCAAGGATAATATATGCACATAAAACATTCTTGTATGAATGTATGTACATTGTCATAACCTCTCCTCATGGCTTTCCCCCTACAGTAGTGGAAAGTTTTGGGATATTTGACAGGAGGAAGTCACTATAGTATTCATATTTGAAATTTCAGGGAAGCTTTAAGATAAGAAATTATCACAGTCTGAAGGTATTCTGCAAGGGACAAATTGGTATGCCAAAGTTGAATACTACTTCAAATTTTCATTGTAACAGTTTACAGTTTGCAATATCAATCAAAAAGCATTACTGTCTAATGAAAGTGCTAATCAATATCAAATTGGTTAGCAGTTGAAGATTTAATAGTAAGTAGCAAATTGCAATGCAAATCCAGTTATTTTGTTTCTTGTACTTATGAGCAACACATATTTAATCTTTACATCCTGGGGTTTTGCAAATTAGAAAAATAATTTATAATACATATTTTGGACACTCCTTTCCTTTGTCAGTTGCATGCCTCAGTGCCAGTTCATTTACAAGCTCTTCAAGTTCAGATGACACCATTATATTGGCTGGAAATGAAAGAGATGTACCTTGTACCAGTGATGTTT
The DNA here is from genome assembly GCF_037975245.1 of Apostichopus japonicus. Classification (NCBI taxonomy): domain Eukaryota; kingdom Metazoa; phylum Echinodermata; class Holothuroidea; order Aspidochirotida; family Stichopodidae; genus Apostichopus; species Apostichopus japonicus. Next base: position 10,112,117 of record NC_092569.1, on the reverse strand, counting down.
CAGACAGGTAAGACATGTAACATTTCATGTTTGAATTATTATCCTACCTTGACAGAAGCAAAAAAGAGCTTATTTAAGGGAATAAGCAGTTGCCCCAAACTAATTTGCAATATCAGCTAAACCTTGCAAATTTCTGGTGCTGACCTTACAATTATATTTTATGGCATTTTAGAACATAAATATTGCATATAAAAGACAAATCTAAGAGTTATGGTGCATGAATTCAACAATTCAGTAACAAAAACATTGTCACATGAGTAGGAAGAGCCATAATAGAAATATTATACTACAGTATACTAATTCAAATCAGGGTGACTGCATTTTCTCTTTAAGCTATCACTACAATATATTAGGGTATGGGGGTGGGGGGTTGGTGGAACTTGGTTGGTTAACAGTAAGTCCCACACATTCCCTAAAGAAGTTCAGTACAAAGCCCCTTATTTGAAGAGGCCATTTAATATGAAGTCACATTTTGCTAAGTACTGACATGCATGTTCAACAACTTACAGCTGAAGTAGTGAAAATCAAGCTGTTCAACCTGTGTCAAAGTATAATCTGTATTGTTCATGTAAAATTTGTTTAGGGTCACTTTATTGAAAGTGCTAATTCTATACATTTTGCTAATAAAGTTTTGTTTACCTTTTTGCATGCTTGATAGTTTTCATGAAGAAGAAAAGTTCTTGCCATGGCCAAACAAGTTTGAGCTGCATCAAGATGATGTTAGGAGAGACATCTTGGTAGAACTATTAAAAGGGGGACCTGTCAGCAACAGAATTAAATCTGCTGTAATCCAAGCTACATTTGACAAAATGTGTTTGTTTACTGTGTAAGTACCTTTCCCTATTTGAATATTAATATTTTGTCTTTTCAATCACTAATGCTAAACCAGTGTAAATTTTTGCCTTCAAATGTCATACGCATGCATAATGCACAAGTCTTTGGAATCTTGACTTTTCAACATCTCAGAATTACTAGCTTTGAAATATGTCAATGTGTAAGTATGCCATCTTTGAAATTGTGGTGTTATTTAACCTGGAACAATAACACCTTTGGAAGCCTGTATTTTCGCATTTGATTTTTTGCATATAAAGACGTCATGTGTCAATAACCTACAGATTTTAATATTGTGGAACCTTGGAATGATGTGGTTACAACTTTGTTAAAGTTCTGTTGATATTTTAACTTCAGATGGGGATATCCACATTACCAAAACAAACAAGCTCAGACAGCGACCTCAAATATAAAATCATAGCCTTTTAGCTGACTCAGCCTGTCTGGGGGGAATGGGGGTGCTAGGTAAGGTACTTAGTACAAGCAGGACTTGATGGTTAGTGGGTAAATGGGTGAACTTTTCACTGTTATTATTAAGTTGCAAAATAAGTTGTTGATATTATTTTAAAAATGTAATTTTTGGTGTTTGTGTGTGTAAGGTTTATTTCAATCCCAGATCAACATCAGACTAAAACAAGGAATTAAGAATTACATAGTAAAAACAAAACAATTTAGACAATATATCTTCAAGAATGATACAAGAGACCACTATAGAGATGGTCCGCAGTATCCCGTAACATAAGAAATTTCTATTATGGGAGATCATTGGGCCTGTATGAGTCTCACCCAACCAAGCCCTGTCCTGCTGATATGAAGGTTAAAAACTGGAGCTTTTGGAGCCCCAGACAGTACCATCTTTTCCTTTCACTCCACATTTTAAAAAGGCTCCCCCAATATACTAAACCCCCCCAAAAGAGTTGGTTAAGTGGGTAATTGCCCCCCCCCTCCTAAATTTTACAGCTGGCACTAACCCTGTATGTGAATCAACTATAAAGTGATATTCTTTTTTGTAGGTATCCTACTACAGATCAATACAATACAGCAGCTAAAGCAGTCATAAAGTCCTTTCCAAACTTGGCAATCAAATTACCATTCTGTGAGCCTTATGTAAGTATATGATTAAGCTCTTCATTTATTATCTAGAAGGTGGGCGTATATGTACATATAAAAAGCACCTGACTAGATTGTGTAATTTCGACTACTTTGTACAAAACTACCACTACTAATGGTATCAGTCAAATTGGTGCTTTTCAGGTAGACAGGAGACTATTTTCACTGTATTTGCTTAATTGTCAAAAGCCATTTTTATATCCAGTAGCTGGTGCTAGTGAAGAACTATGTGCAGCTGGATCTTTTTAATAAAGACATCAAATGATGGGGCATTCAAAACTAGATTGTTTCTCCTGCCATTTCAAGGGCAAAATCTTACATCCACTATAGATTAATTTTGCTGTTGGTTTGTAAAAGTACTTTTCAGTTTGAGGGAACTTAACTGGGTGGATGCAAGGGTTGAACTGCTGCAGCACAGGGTGGGTGGGGGAGGGGGGGATATTGTAGTCTGGGGTCTTGTATACATGCAGATGTTTGCACATTAGCCCCCTCCTGTGACATATATGTATACATACATATTCATATAATTTACTGGCCTACCTGAGAAGATGCATGAACCAGTACACATTGTGCATGCATCTGACATGAATGTCCAGATGTGCATGCTTGTAAGATCAAGGTGTCTACTCTTTAAAATGGGTGAGGTGACATGATGAAACATGTGCATAAATTACATTGTGAGGTTGCCGAGTTTTATACCTAACAATAGTGTTGAAGTTTAATTTGAATTGTTCAGCTGTTTTTAAGACCTTGTAACAAAATTACAATATACTTTGTGTTCAAGTGTTCATCACAATTTCATAGCTCTTTAAATTACAAGTCCAGACTGAAGAAAGGTATTTTAACAGAATATGTAACATTGATATCAGATTATCTCATCATACTGCAGCTTCCATTCATTCATTCGTATCTTGGTTTTGTAGGATGCATTGAAAAATGCACTCAAAGATAAGTTCAGAAATGAGAGGACACACATGACGAGGGATGTAGTTGTGAAGAAGAGGAAGACATCTACACATGCAACAACTGACGAGGGAGAACGAAAAGACGGAGCTGATTGGACTCTACCTGAGGGTGAAACAGAGGAGACTATCAAACTGCACATTAAGGAACTACAAAAGGAATCAACAAAGAAAAAACAAGACAAGAACAAAATTAAGTCATTAATGGCACTGACATTTGGAGAGAGAAGGAGACTTGTACTTGAGGAGAAACCACCAATAGCAGAAATCAGAGGCAAATTTCCTACTCTATTTTGTGCAGAACAGGTAATTTCAAACATATGATTCCTAATTATTAAGACTTATGATTATAATGTTCTACACTGGAAATTGTTGGTTTGACGAAATCATAAGCCAATGTTAAGGCTTGTGTATGTAAGGGTGAATGAACTTGTGTTCATGCTGCATAGCTTGCTCTCAGGATTTCTCAGGAAGGGAAGCTTCCTTGAATCATAGCTGATATTCATGAAACACAGTGCAATAAGTGTTAAAATTGTCAGTTACTGGCTTCTTAAAAATCCCTTAGAATGTTGATTGCATTTGGTTAGTAGATGATTCCTACCTTTTTTAGTTCAAGAATCATTTGAGGTAGACAAAGTTCAAGGAAAAGGGTCATGAGTGCATTTTGCCACAAATTAACCTGCCAAGTGAGCTTATCATAGCTGTTTTATTTACCATGGAAGAAACACATTGTTAGCTTTGACAGGGATTTTCAAAAAAGTAGGTGAATCTAAATACCATGGATGATATGTAAGAGTATTTGAATGTTTAGAATTTCTACTAAAATAGAGGTTTGACTGAAGAAAATCATGAATAACTGCCAAAACAAGATTCTTTTACTGACTTAATGATCTAACACGAATACTTGGCTGAAAGTTCCTGTTTGAAAGTTATTTATTAATACAATGTCATTATCATCCTTTTTATTACCTTAATTCATAGATCATAGAAGATTTTTCAGCCATCATCAGTTGGGATGCAGTGTCGGAGATGTTCTACAAAAATCTTGATGACATTGCAGCAAAGATCATCACCTACAACACAAATCACTCAAAGGGCACTCTTCGATTCCTTGTTGAATACAACAACTTTATTCAGCAATTGACAGAAAAAGACAAAAGGGGTAAGTTAACATCTCAAAGTGCTGAGTTAATTACCAAAAATAATAAAAAAGTTTACTATTATGTAGACTAGGAGATATGTCTTAACAGTTTCAATTGAGACAAGCATTTTGTCAGCTTCTTAAAATATAAATTAGTTAAACTGATGGCAGATGTTTGAAAACTTAAAAAAAAATCCAAGGTCTTTCAAGATAATGAAGAAAAATGTGGCCAATCCTGTTTCATATATACAGGATAATCTGAGCAAGGAGACAAGTTGTGACCATATGAGGCAAAGTAGCAACAGTGTCGTCATTGGATGAATTAGATGGTTTACTGAATCCTGCAATAAAACATTAATTAAGGAACACTTCAATGTAGTTATTTTTAAGAGTGCAGAGATAAAACTGCATTGATACACTACATCAACTTACTAAATCATTATGTTATTTTCAGGAAATCAGCATGAAATTTTTTACTGTTGTGTTACATTTTACATTCATTTACACTGAATGAAGACAATAACTTCAGTGTTTATTTCTGCTACAGATGCTACATGGACCGCAGCTCTCTGGATACTACCTGGCTTCCTGAAAGAAGATCGCAACTTTCTGTTTATAAACAGTGATGATGATGTAAGCTTCCCATTTTAATAACCCTTTCATTAGTTGGTGTATTATTTGTAAACTTGCAAAAGATGTAAAGAGTAATATGTCGATAACCCTTCTAAGGCCAAAGAAATCTATGCAATGCTGATCGGGGTGTGTGTGAGGCCTCGGTTTGTAAACACTATACCTCAAGAAGTGAAAGATGGTTTGCACTTCAAGAGTAATATGTAGATAGCCCTGGTGAGCAGATGATCCCTATTTTTTCTTTGAATTAAAAGATAACACAAGGTAACCCTTGGTGAGTAGGTGGTTCTTCCTGTTTTTGATTGTGGTCAGAGGTCATTTGAGATCAACAAACATGAAAACCTGAACCCTTTAATTACCACCACATATCATGAATTGAATTTAGGTAGCATTTGGTAAGTAGCAAATCCCGAATGTTTTGTATGGAGGTCACAGTTCACTTGTCTTCAATTAGAGCCAAGTCTTAATAAAGTTGATCGCTGAAGAAATGATAGTTGGTTTCAAATTCAATCTTCTTATATAGGCACCTATTATTCGATACTCTAAGGCCAATGGCACTTCTGGTGATATCAGGTCAGCACGGTGGAAGTTGGAAAATATGCCATCTAATGTTGCTTCATAATGGCAAGGAATCACTAAGTTATTTGACATTCTGGTTTATATATACCCTGAGTTATAGAAACATTCGCAATATTCATTTATAGCTAGAAATGATGCTTATTCAAATCAGCTCCCAAGTAATATTATCAAATGCAAGTTTAGTGTATGTGATTCTGAAGAAGCTGGATTACCTTTGAAAATGTGTTATCAGGAATTAATCATCCTATTTATTTCATTGTTTGATAGGTTAGCTCGGATGTTGAAATCAGCACACCGGTCATAACATACACTGGGGATCCGCTGGACCCATCAAACATAACAATCATTGCAGAAAACGAAAAATGCAGTACTGCAGCATCTTTCCCTGAGGCAGTTCTAATCCTGCTGGCAACATATTATGTTTTCAACATACAGTATAACGGCAAAGTAAAAGGAACACTGACATTTCTGCAAAATGTTCTGCTGCAATGCAAAGACAAGGGGAAATTGCCTCAAAAGATCATTTCATTAATTGCAAAACTTCAAGCATGATTTATTTCATTTTGTGACTTTTCTTCAAGTTCTATTGTTTTTCTGTTATTTGTTGACCCAGAATTATTGTTAGTTATGTTTTTCAGATTGTTTGCTGGATTTGCATAGTGTTGTTTTCAGGGATTTAGTTTGTTAGCACAATTTTACAAGACAAATAATGTGTAAAATGATAATTTGGGTAATTCTTAGTACACTTAAATGATATATAATACTAAACATTACAATATTGGTGAAACAGTGAGATCAGGGGCAACTACAAGTTTGAAGTGCTGTGACATGCCTTGTTATGACGAAGAGCAAAGTTGGGGGCGAAAATTTAGTTGGAACACTAATGCAACTTTATAAAAGGTGTCATATAGTAAAGTCAATAATAAGCTGTTAATACAATTAGAACTGGGTGTAATAAGAAGGCCAAACAGCAATTAGTTGATATTAAGCAAATTATCTAAGCCAGTAAATTTTTTATACATTCAAACCAAGATTGATGAGCATTAAGAATAGCAAATTGTGTACAGTAATATTTTGTGATAAATTGTGGGGTCTACAATAAACATAGAGGGGTATAGTGATTAAGGTTTAACGTTCAGCCTAGTTGAAGCAAGCTTAGTGTAGACTAATTGTATGCTAGTCTTCCTCAGTTAGCCTCGGTTACACTCAACACAGATGGTTAATGGTGATCATTCACAATCATAGGCCTAAACTTAAGCATCACCGTATCTTTGCTCGATTTGATTTTGTTTTTGTCAATTTATACCAAGACCAGGAAGTTGTTATCGATAATCTTTGTAATGCTTGATGCACATATAAATAAAATCATGGAGACAATTGCTGGAACAATTAGATCAGTGACAAGAAAGTTCCATATATTGTGGCTTGTTCTGTCACAACAAAATTTGGTTGGTGGGGTGGGGGTGGTGCACATAAACATGCACCACTCTAATGCAACTTTTTGAGTGTACTGTTGTATTCAAGATAAATCAACATGAAATGTTAAAGCACTAAGAACTGTATAATTAATCATACATTAGAGTTGAGGTATGTTTTAGAGTTATTAATTTACAACTTAGTAACATACAGGTCTTATCATGTAAACCTTTATTGTGTTGATGCAACATTCATGGTCAGTGAGAACTGATGGGTTTGATCATAAACAAAAGCATGTTGATGTACCTGCATTGATTTGCAAAGTTAGTTGTTTACATACAAATTGTTTTTATTAGTAAGTTATTATTGTTTATCCCAATATTCTCCAAGTTTCTCAATTTTTTGCTGAGCCATTTTATAAAAGTGGGAGTTATGGTCTTTTTTACCAATGTTATGCCAAAGTAATGCACTTTTTGAGTGATACCAGATTTTTAAGGTGACAGTGATACAGCATAATCATAACAGACAACCTGAAAGTAATATTTGTGGTCAATAGAGATTTATGTTAATGTTAAAAGATTGGCACACCTTAATTTTACAAATGTATTCATCGATGTAAATGAAAATTGTTACATGGTTTAATACCTGACATGCCTAGTAATGGGTTGTGGCAGTTTCCAATTGTTGAGAAAATGTGATCATACATTAGTAAATGTAACATTTTTTAGTCAAGGTTTTACTAGTATACACATATGTTACCAACTTTAAGTGTTGCTTCACCATATTGTACATTATGCATGAATATTCCTAGATTGATATAAACATGCTATTGCATTGATTATTCATATCACGTTTATGCAGTGTAGTATTCATGTTTGAAGTTTCTAGTTTTCTCCTAATTTAACATTCTTACCCATTATATTAATTCAAGAATCTGCACAATTAAATTGCATTGTGTTATGTAGCCCAATGAAGGTATGCTGTGTTGGCCAAATATGGTCATCTTTGCTTAAAATTCTGAACTGTTTTTATTACCACTCTTGAGGAAATTTTTCTCACTGAGACATTCAGTCATCTTGTGTGCTCAATGTAGAATGTCTGTGAACCATTGGAGGGTAGTGACCTCCAGGAAAGTATTCTTTGAAAACATCTAGCGATTATAGCATGCTATAATTTTGGGCCAATACAGAATACCTTTAATATAATTGTAAATTATGTGCAGCAGCATCAAAGAGGTAGTTGTACATCTTAAGCATAATAGTACCAAAAGATCTAATGGAATAATCCCACACATCAACACAACTAAGTCATAAATTTACACCTATATTGTTTAAAAGTAACCAAATAGTGGGTAAATGTGAGTCTTGCTTAGCAACTCAAATAATGGTAAATTGACACCTAAGTTGTGTTAAAGTAACCAAATAGTGGGTAAATGTAAATCCTGCATAGCAACACAAATATGGGTAAATTCACACCTAAATTGTGTCAAAGTAACCAAATAGTGGGTAAATGTAAATCCTGCATAGCAACACAAATATGGGCAAATTCACACCTAAGTTGTGTTAAAGTAACCAAATAGTGGGTAAATGTAAATCCTGCATAGCAACACAAATATGGGTAAATCGACACCTAAATTGTGTTAAAGTAACCAAATAGTGGGTAAATGTAAATCCTGCATAGCAACACAAATATGGGTAAATTCACACCTAAATTGTGTTAAAGTAACCAAATAGTGGGTAAATGTAAATCCTGCATAGCAACACAAATATGGGTAAATTCACACCTAAATTGTGTTAAAGTAACCAAATAGTGGGTAAATGTAAATCCTGCATAGCAACACAATAAAGGGTAAACTTACAAATAAATTGTGTAAAAGTAACCAAATAGTGGGTAAATGTAAATCCTGCATAGCAACACAATAATGGGTAAATTCACACCTAAATTGTGTAAAAGAAACCAAATAGTGGGTAAATGTAAATCCTGCATAGCGACACAATAAAGGGTAAATGCACATCTAAATGTGGTTATAAATACCCATACTTTGTGTCCACATGCGGGATTTACATTTACCCTATTTTGGGGTAAATAAACCCTTTTAGTTTTTACAGTGTAGGTGAGTCCCGTAGCATATCAAGCGCACTACTGATATCATGTGATAATAGAAGAAATCATATTAATTATGCAATATTAAATTGTTCATAAACATCCTTCCTATCTAGTGAAAGATAAACGATGTGAATTGCTCCTGAGAAATCTAGTTAAATCATCTAATTGGTTATGATATGGATACACCACTGCTTAAAGCCTACCTATTTGTTTAATTAAAAAAAACTCGAACACACCCCATACCTTCTGACTCTCTGTTTGTTGCTGGTATTATTGCGTTGTTAATAATCATACAACCATGAAGATGTAAATTGTTTTGCCAAAATGTTGTTACATTCGCAGAGAACAAGCAAATTACAAATTCAGGCAATGAAAACGCGTTTGTTTATCAAAAGAACATGGTAATGTCTTTTGTATTTATATTGGAGAATGTATTTCATAATATTCCTCTTTATTCGAGTAAACTTTATAACATGACAAATAGAGAGAAATACCAACTATTCTTTCGTACCCTAATGACCAATGTATCGTAATGCAAAATATTAATATCTGATTTGGTTTCAATGACACTTCCGATATATATGGATTTAATTGACAAATCACTATACATAATACTGCCAGTACAGGGATTTGGTTTTTGTGAAAAGTCAGTTAATGTATTGTTTGTATCTCACAGGAACGACAGAAGAAACAATAAAGCCAAGTACAACTGAATTACCAACTACTACGTCACCTGGTAGGATACACAGAACCATATTTTCCAGTATGGTGATGTCTTTTATTTTCATATCGGAACGTGTAATGCATAATATTCCTCTTTGACATATAGAGAGAAATACCAACTATTTCTTTTACCGTACAAGCAATGGTCATTGTATCGTATCGCCAAATGTTAATATCTGATGCGGTTTACTTTGCACTTTCGATTTATACAATGAACAGATAAATCACTATAAATAATACTGCAACTACAGGGATTTGGTTTTTTGTGCAAAGTAGAGCGATGTATGGTTTGTATCTCACAGGAACGACAGAAGAAACAATAAAGCCAATTACAACTCAGTTATTAACAACTACGTCACCTGGTAAGATAAATAGAAAAATGTCTTTCATTATGGTGATGTCTTTTGCTTTCATATTGGAGCGTGTATTTCACCTTATTCCTCTTTATTCGAGTAAACTTTATATCATGACAAATAGAGAGAAATACTTACTGTTCTTTCTTAACGTACAACTAATGGCCAAAGTATCGTAATGCAAAATAATAACAACTCAGTTACCAACTACTGCGTTACTTGGGAAGATAAATAGAAAAATGCCTTTCATTATAAAATGCTGCAATTACAGGTACTTGGTTTGTGTACAAAAGTAAGTTGATGTATTGTTTGTTTCTTCCAGGAACGACAGAAGAAACTATAAAGCCAAGTACAACTGAATTATCAACTACTACGTCACCTGGTATGATTAATTTTAATATTTTTCCCTTATTTTACTCCGATGGTAATATTATTTGTAATGTCATAAGTCAGTCTCCTATTTCAGTATGTGTTGTTGTAGCTTTAAGCTCATTTTTTTTTCATCTCAAAAAGGTTTCATAAAATATTGCACTTTAGAAATAAGCTATGAAATATGTTTATAATATTTTACAAACTTTGCAACAAGACTTAATGCATAACAGAACTATGATTTCCACTTACGCTTAAGATTGATAAATGTAACGGATATATTACTGCCTATGTAGTATCTGTTAAAGGGTTCTGTTTGATGAAATTAAATGGGCTTTATCCTTGTATTTTCATAGGAACGGCACAACACACAATAAAGCCAAGTACTACGGAATCACCCACTACTACTCCACCTGGTAAGTTTGTAAGTGATAGTTTTGTTTACCTTTTCTATCAGAAGGAACGGATCTCTTTCATGTTGCTTAGGCCTTTCCTTTCATTGGGCTCGATAAAAAAAATCCTGACAAAACAACATAAACTTATAATGAATCTTACAGCAAACTGTTGTATATATTGCCAAATATATTGATCAATGTACCTAGTGAATGCCTATTGACAAATATGAAATTCGTCTTTGTTAGAAGTTAGAATACATCGTTACTAGATGACGAGCTACTGTTCTCTAACCATGTCTGGACATTGGTTTTATTACCTCTTATATGTAGTTTTCGACCTGGTTTAAACAATATGATTTCGTATAGTACTTACCAAGTGAAAGAAATCAATATAGCTGCATGCTTCCTTTTCAATTACCTTTTTATCATGCCGGAAAAAATTGATTTGAATTGCACTTGTTGGTTCGATGTGAGTATACCCAGTTGTAATTGAATTATATGTTGGTAGATAGTGTGTTGATTTATACTGAAAGTATAAAGTTGAAGTATTTGCAATTGCTCGAAAACGTTTACTAGGTTTTAGAAAAGTTAACGTATATCTTCAAAATGGATAGAAAGTATAATAATTTTGTTTTTGTATCAAGTATTTCATGAGAGCTGAAAATGTTTTATTGTTTGTTTTTTTGGTCTATTTGTTTTAAAGTATTGTATTCAGACTGTAAGGAGGTTTACGATGCTGGTTATACGCAAGATGGTGTTTACAAAATCCTTCCTGCTGGATGGCCTGGCTCAGCATTCCATGTTTACTGTAAAATGGATAATGGCGGGGGCTGGACAGTAAGTCAGTTACAATGTATCTTTATCTGAAACCAAAACTCTTCATGATATAACGTTGACAGTATTAACCCTTTACCGTTAAATTTTATCAGAATCAGAGGAAACAAAAACAGCATTAGTGCTTCCTATGCCACATAACCGCATATTTCGTTACGGCTTGAAAACAGAATTTACCTTTTAGTTTGTAATTACTCCCTGGTTGTAGTAGGTCCTTACACGTGTTCTCTAATTCCAAAATGGCTGCATATACTCGATCTTCATTCTTAGCTGTTTATGGAATCTAGTATAGACTGACAAAATCAAGAACCTATGTACTCTGTTACTCTGCTCGAACAATTCTAGTGACTTTCGTACTTGTCTTATTGGCCTATACTAGTATCATGACCGTTACATGGCCATTATGAATGTTATGTATACTTTACTGAGCTAATCCAACAAGAATGAAACAAGCACCCGGTCTGCATAACTGCTTTTCGTTGATTATAACTTGAATGTAAAATTCGTGCTTAAGTCTCTCTTCATTTTTTACCGGTTTTTCAACGTCGCATTGATGGTACTACAGATTTTTACCAAAACTGGGATACATACAAGATCGGCTTTGGTGATGTCAGCGCAAACTTTTGGCTTGGAAATGACAAAATTCATTACCTGACAGCACAGAAAAACTATAAGCTTCGCTTCGATATTTTTACTTCAGGAGGACAATCCCAGTATGCTGAATATACCGAGTTTGCCATAGAATCGAAAACCACCAAATACAGGATGAACAAACTAGGCAACCATAGTGGTAACGCAGGTTCGTTCGAAATGTCCACACTTCTCATACTATAATTGACCAAGTTGTAAGTTTGGTTTGATAGTTGTAAACATCTTTTTTTTTTAATATAATCACTTTACAATGTGAACAACCTGAAATTAGCCCATTTGGAAAATACATTCAAATGGCTGCATATAATGATTGTGCTAGCAATTACAAAATTCACCGTTCTTGGTTGGAAAACTAGAAAACATTGACCCCTGAATATCCTCGATTTTCTCCTTTTTTGTTTTGGTGATTGCACAAAGTCGCTTTCTTGGTATGATATATTGAACAGTTAAAACAGGACAGGTGGTCATTGCTTACTATCAAGAATATGTTTCATGTCATAGGACTTGCTGCCATTTTTCATATTTCTATTGAAGCTCATATCCGGTATTATCATGGCAACAAATAGTGTTATCTATGAGATTTATTCCTTCATTTCCCAGGGACGGAACTCTCCCGCAGCAAAGGCAGCTCTTTCAGCACCCATGACAACGATAACGACGGTTGTAGCTCCTTTAACTGCGCTGAAAAGAACAAGAGTGGATGGTGGCACATGGATGATTGGTGTTCTGATTGTTTTGGTTACTTTTGTTCATGTTTCCAAGTCAACAGTTGCTACTATACGTGTACTGGTGAAAATTTAAACGGAGTTTACAATGGAGGATCTGGACAAAATATCTTCTCTTCCGATTATGTATATTGCAATATCAAGTTCGTAGAGATGAAACTTCGACCAACCAGCTAAAGGAGCAACATACCTTAACGTCTCAATAAATTTATATATTCGAACTCTAGTCAAACGAAATGACCTTTGTGGACATTATGATGTCCGTGTACATGATTAAGTGGAGTACAAACAAGGAATAATAAAGTCAATATAAGCAAACTCTGTATAAGCAACTGTAATAAAAAAAATCAACTAATCAAAACTATCAGGATATGGTCACAATTACGAGAAAGTTGTGAATTCGATAAGGTTGTGCCGTTATTCAACTCAAATTGGTAAGCGTATATACCGCGATAGCCATAATGATCATGCTAAAATGAAGAGACATAAGCTACGGTCGTGGAGAGCTAGAGACGGTGGAATGTTTGAAAGAGCTGGTGTAGGATGCTTTGTTTGGTATCTTTTGTGAATGTATCATGATGTCAATTTTCCTCTCTCCATACGTCTCTTTCTCCCGGAAAGTTACCGTCTTGTATATTGGATTCGCTATAAAAATAAGTTACTCGTCAAGGCTTCAGCCATTAGTCGGTCACTCGAATATTATAATTTCAAGTATACACACTGTCATGAACATTTACGGACATGAATGTATCCATCATGGTGGCACGCTTGTGATAGTCCATCTATTAGCTATAGAAATGAGCCAGTTATGGCATCTGCTGTCCTGATATAGAAGCGTGACGGCGGTTCTGGATAGCTCTTCATTGTGACTTTTGTGCGCGGTAACGTGACGTTAGTTTATTATGTTCCACGGTAGACTAAAAATGACAGATCGATAGGGAAATTTGTATGTAAAAGGAAGGAGAATAAATGTAAGAAACTAAATGTAAAATTACAATTGTAGAATGCTCATTTTACCGCTTGGCATATATACTACTAGTACTATACCCAGGGGCGGATCCAGGGGGGGCCCGGGGGGCCCGGGCCCCCCCTTTTTGAAAATCCTGATTTTTTTTTTTTTTTTTTTTTTTTTTTTTTTTACCGCGCTCGAGGGAAAGTGCCACATGCGTGATCAGTGGCGTAGCTACGGGGGGCCTGAAATTGCAGACATGAGATCCATATTTTCAGGCTAGGTACATGCTGCTTAGAATACTCGGGAAGTGCCGTTTCCGGCCATCTGGGGGGTTTGTAAAGCCAAAAATTTTCTTGTACGCTCCGCGCCAACCAATGATGGCGCTCCGCTTAGATATTCTTACGTTCAGGCGCGGCTGGACCAGACCCCCCCCCCTGTCACAAATCCTGCATCCGCCCCTGATATGTCATTGAATATTCCACAAAACAACTTTTTATGTCCACGAAACTGTCGAAACATGATTTTCACTACTGGTAGAGATATAAAATATTGGGAATTCTGAATTTCCTGCAAACATGCGGCTGTGCCTGTTCAATACTCACTACTGTATCGCCTTAAAAAATGATGAGTGGAAATAGTTTCTCCAGGACCGTATCGTATCGTGGGTATCGAGTGTGTCTGATATACGAACGTACGTAGTACGTACGTACGTACAAGGGCGTAGGAACCGGGGGGCTGGGGGGCGCCAGCCCCCCCAGTGAAAAATGTGGAGGGGCGGAAGTATCATTCCGCGCCCCCGCTTCGCAGGTCAGAAAACCCCTTTTTCATTTCCAAATGAGAAAAAAAATCTCATTTGGAGCACCAAATTGCATCTAGGCCTGGTGAAAATACAAAATTAAGTTTACAAAATGGAGTGGGTGGGTTGAAGTGTGCTATATTGCACCAAATTGCATCTGAGGCTACCTGGAAATGCAAAAAATTCCAAAGGGGAGGGGGACACCCCCTCCCCTTAGACCCCTCCCCCAGGCCGGCCATCAGTCTTCAGCCCCCCACTCAAAAGTACCTTCCTACGCCACTGCGTACGTACGTCTATGATGATATGCACTGTACTGTACTGATAAAAACATAGGTGAATTTCACTCCATGGGAGTGATCACTGAGCACATTCCGGTATAAGAGTGAATTTCCACTCCATTTGAGTAAATCTTAACTCCTAATAGAGTTATATTCACTCATATTAGGAGTGAGGGTTAACTCCAATAGAGTTAAATTTTACTCTTAATTTGAAGTGCGCCGAGTGATCACTCCAATGGAATGAAATCCACTCATTTGTTTTTAGAGTGTTGCTAGATATATGAAGAAGAAATTTACATACCAATACATGTTATCGGTCATCGATTGGCACAAAAAGCCAGATTCTGATGACAGCTGCCTCAAGAAACCCAATAAATGGCCTAATGGCCTGCAAATCTACCGGTAGCCCACAGGGGTTTGAGTTGGGAGAAAGGCCTTGACAGCTTGAAACGACAAATGATGCCAACTTCCCTCAAGTTAAAAGTCTGGCTGAGTTGGCAAGGCCAGTCAGCATGAAAGAGAAAAAACTTTTTTTGCATTTCTGTCACCAAAGTTGCACATCTTTTTGGTTGCTATTTTGCCTCACAGGTGCCATCTCCTGCGATCTGGGGGTGCTGAAATCTCAAATTTTCTCTGTACGCTCCGCGCCAACCAAGGTGGCGCTCCGCTTAGATAGTAAACTCCGCCCCCCCCCACAAGAAAGAACAGCCCCCCATGGCCCCCCACTCAAAAAATCCTAGCTACGCCACTGTGCGTGAAATTTTTTGTAAAATAAATTTGCAAAAAGAGTACACCATCATTCTGATAAAGTGAAGGTGAGAGGGGCACTCTGACTGCATCAATAGTCTCCATCTGGAAGGGGGCATCCAAGATGAAATGGCCTGGAGTAGCCTGGTAAAAAGTAATTTGCATCACCACCTACTCCCCAAAGACGTAAATCCCAGCTCATTGCTCGAAATTGCCAAATTAATATATGCCCGGCAAACCATGAATACATGATTTATTGGAAATAAATTTTACTCCAAACTTTCACGAAAAGTAGCACCAGATTGTACCGAGGACCTCCATATTTTGTGAAATTTTCCCAAAGGGGAGGGGGGCACCCACTCCCCTTAGACCCCTCCCCCAGGACGACGATTAGGCATTTCCCATCTGGGCCCCCCCCCCCCCTTCGGCGAAATCCTGGATCCGCCACTGATACCCAATGTTCTTGTATATCAGATTAGGCCACAAAATGAAAATTCACGCAGCGATAGATGGTGGTCGTGTCACAATACAGTACTGTGCTGATACTATGATTCCCATATTAAAAATTCCGTTTTGCTACAAAGTACTGTGTAGGACTTGAAATGCTGTATCTACAGTTGCTACAGAATATATGAAAGTGATGGCACATAGTCATGTAGAATGTGTTAGACAGTCGAGGTAGAGAGCTGATTGAACAGGTTAACAGCGTGACAGTGGTATGTGTTTGTCGTAACTTCTTTAGTGTTCAACATGTATGATGTTGATATGGGTAATATTCGTTTATTACATTGAACCATCTTTGGTCGATCCTACGTCACTAGTAAGTTTTCTTATATTTTTGAACTTGACTGAGCCGGGAAAAAGGCAGGATATCAATTGTATGGTATATCAGTTGTATCTGGAAAATGTTACAAGAACAATCTTACCTTTTTTTCTTCTTAAGGATTATACACATACAACAGTTTCGTAATTATGTTGCTGGACATGTTGAAAATACATGTATACACATTTACACCATAGTGATATATACATTCTGATTGTAATGCAGATCAGTTTCGAGACTCACTGTGGAAACCATTAAATGGCAAACGAATAGTTTTCAGTTGGAGATGGTATAGTTTTTATAGAACGTGTTAATGGAACAAGTACACACACACACACACATATATATATATATATATATATATATATATATATATATATATATATGTATGTATATATATATATATATATATATATATATATATATATACATATATATATAACTTACCTGGGAAGTGTCAGCGATCTGGGAGGCATTTTCGGCCAAAATTTGCTTGTACGCTTCGCGCCAACAAATGGTCCTGGGTAGTGCCATTTCCAGCGATCTGGGAGGGATTTTCGGCCAAACTTTTCTTGTACGCTTCGCGCCAACTTATGGTGCCGCAACGCTTAGATACTTTGCCTACAGGCATCGCCTCTCCCTTGGCAAATTTCTCGCTACGCGCCTATAAAGCAAACAGCAGATATCACATCATATCAGTGAGCATGAAAATGGCGTTCCAGGATGAACAGCCTCAAAACTGTCCGACTTGCCCGAATAAAATAACCAAAAGCTTTCGCGCGCTCCGCGCGCGTCCAACATGTTAATGTCAATATCATATAAGCAAGCCTCGGTTATTAGGCCTACATCGCATGCCATCGTATACCGTACGGTCCGTCAAAATTGCGCAGTATACCGCGGGATGCTAATGTTAACAACGAAATGTCTTATGTAGATAAAGAAAAAGCATGGAGGTCCAATTATGTCAAAACTATCTTTTACATTAATCATGGAGAATTGGGGACTGCAGCCCCCCGCCTCCTACGCCTATGTGTGTAGTGTTCGGTTTCGGAAATATCTGCTATTTTATCATTTCCTTCAACCAAGTTTTATAATAGCCGTTATAAGAGATTTTAATATTTGTACACAAATAAATTAACTGTGTCTGAATTTTCGAAAATTTCTGACCATCATTCTTCATCACACTTCCCTCTACTCGTGCAATTTCAGAGCTGCCAACTAACCCGCAATTCGCGGGTTGAACCCGCATTTTAACACCCAAACCCGGTGACCCGCGCAAGCTTCCGAAAAACCCACATTGTAATTGTCAAGTATACATAAAAAAATTGCATTAAATTTTGACTTAGAAACCATCATTTCTTCAGCATTTAGCATAATAGAGTATAAAATAAATTAACTGTGTCTGAATTTTCGAAAATTTCTGACCATCATTCTTCATCACACTTCCCTCCACTCGTGCAATTTCAGAGCTGCCAACTAACCCGCAATTCGCGGGTTGAACCCGCATTTTAACACCCAAACCCGGTGACCCGCGCAAGCTTCCGAAAAACCCACATTGTAATTGTCAAGTATACATAAAAAAATTGCATTAAATTTTGACTTAGAAACCATCATTTCTTCAGCATTTAGCATAATAGAGTATAAAACCTCCTTTACAGCATCATTTGAACCACAAATTAGCCTATATTTATTTTCATTGGGGCGAGCAGCGAACATTTTCATGTCACGGGAAAGAATGCATTATCACCTACTATTCAATTTATTGATGTTACACACAAAAATGCATATTCAGAAAATTTTGGGTGACAAAAGCCTTTCTAAGTGCCACCATTTTACATGTAGGCATCACCAGGATTTAAAAAAAAAACAAAAGGGGAGGGGACACCCCCTACCCTTATACCCCTCCCCCAGGACGGCGATTCGTGGCATGGACCAGCATTTGCCTTCTCAAGAGTTGGGTGCTATGCAATTTTTACCGGTCTGTGAGGGGTTGATGGAGGTTTTTCTATATTGGTTGTCCATAGATGAAATTTTGTGCGACATTATGGGTATGTTTTCAAGTGAGTTTATTCACGAGAAAGTGAATTTTGAAATTCTGAACAAATAATGGGCTTAAAACCTTGAAAAGTGGGGCTGACGGATATTGTGGGCCGCGACGTAGAATTACCTACAAAAGCAATGATCCATAGGTCATGCGGTAAGGTCGAACATGATTTGTGACTGGTGACAATCTTCAAAAAGGTTATGGATGAAGAAAAAAAACTATTGGGAAATACTTGGTTCTCAGGCAAAAAGTGTACATCTGGTTGGTCATTTTCAAGCCCGAGAAGTGCCATTTCCGGTGATCTGGGTGGTATCAAAACCAGAAAATTTCTTGTACGCTGCGCGCCAACCGATGGTGGCGCTCCGCTTAGATAGTAAATCGCGCCCCCCGGATTAGAAAATCCTGCAATTCATGAACGAACAAGGAATCTGACGAACACAATCTACGTGCGCGTTCATGCAAAGCCTTAATAACCGCAATGTTATACTTTTTGGGGCACCAGGATTTCCAATTCATAAACAACCCTGTAAAAGTTTTCTTACGGAAGACGGAAGTGGCGATGGTGTCAGTACCGCTGGAACCAACCATTCTGAAAATATCTATATCTAGAAAAGAACATTTACCACCGTATTCCATTTCATATGTTAATTGAATAGATTTATGGTTCTAGTATATTCATATTGACAACCAATTGCGCTCCAATGAAAAGAAAGAAAATGATGTATGTTCTTTCCCATATGGGCAAAACAAACAAATGAACAATGAGATTTACTTTCCGTCTCTTCAAAAGGCTTCATCTGCATGGACCCTGGCTGTATACTATTCGAATATGTACAGTCAGAGTATTATAGATTGCTTACGGCGGTCACTGTGTACCACAGCATACACGTTTGCTTACGGTAGCATACGCCTATTAATAGCCCCATTGAATTACACACTAACTCATAGAAGTAATGTGGTCGGTAAATCTGGATAGAAGTTATCTCTAGCTAAACGTTTTGGCGTTCCATAAGTCTCGCCTAGCGGTAATCTAATACTAATCAATGAAAACTTCGGTTACATCTAACGAGTTGTGTATTTGTGCAGTTAAAAGCCACATTTCAACTTCTTGGCACGTTGACTTCTTGGCACGTCGTTAACCGTACAGTATAGGTCTCACACCACAATTAATTGTTCAATTGACTTACACACTAAACTCGTCACTTTCAAGACCTGCCAAAGCATAGACAAAAGTTTTCAACTGGTATATCCTACCCACCACTTGTTAGCTTAGATCTTGGTCTATCAGCCATGGCACTTGAAACCTTCCATATCATGACCGTTTAGATTTTGAGCTAGAAGAGGAGCAAGTTTAACATACTGAACCCCCACACTTCCATCTGCTCGCTCGGAGTAATATCAACATTTAACCAAAGATTTTCTAAAATGGTTGATACCACCTTCGATCCTCCCTATTTTCACACCATCTGTACTTTAAATTATGCTCTTTCATATAAAGGCAGAACAAGCAAGGACAGTAACTGTTAACATGCTTAAACCAGCATTACCCTTAGGTACTTTTACCCCTTTTCTCTGACGGTTAACCTTTCAAGCGGATGTACACTACTCTAATTGTGGTGCGGTACCTATACTTCCATAGATAGGCACTGTTAAATGTAATTACGCCCCATTAGTACAGGTCGGGTAGTAACTTATTGCTTCTTGGAAGAGGATTTGTTTAAATATATAAAAACATGTTAAAGATTCCTTTTCGCTTTCCATACCGCATACATATACCCTTAGCAGTGACTCACATTTCTATTGACTTTTTTATTATTTTTATTATAAGAATTTCTTTCAATCTGGAAAAATAATTAACTAACGGTAATTATTGGCAATAAATTGGCAAATTAATTGTCTAACTAAGTAATCAATTGTCTAACGATGAAGCTCTACGTAAAGTAGCAGTGTAGGTTGATTCTTTTGGGTGAGCTGCAAATTGCTGCAAGCGACAAGCTTCTGAGATACACTCGCATATACGCACAGCCGTATATTTAGATACGTCTCTGGTATACGCGTAAGCTGGCGCCCTCATACAGTGTATACGAACGCGCTGTTCTATAAGCCACACTATCAATAACGTAGGCATACAGACGCGCGTGTACCGGCTCCAAGTGTTTGTGTGTATGAAGTACAAGTATAGGAATCCAGAGGAGTCATCAATCTAGCGCCCTCGCCACTATTCAAATGTTGGGCTTCATCATTAAGTATATAGAGTTGCAAGAAATCATATTGTCACGTCTCGTTGTGTGTGTATAAGAAGAATATAGGAGTCGCTAATTTTTCGCTATACCAAACTACTTTATGAATGAATTTACGAACGCGTATCATAGTCTCAAGCGTGTGCATGTGCGTGTGCGTGTGCCAACACGCGTGTGGCCTGGATTCACATTTCGCGTATGAGGCTTGGAAGTATATTTGAGTCGATTCGACGCTGTGTGCAAAATCTTTGACAGTATCGAGTACGGTATCTCACGCAGGCGCCGGCACGCATTATTTACAAACGACAGAACAAGCGCACAAACGTGTTTTTTTGTTTTCTTAACGTGGACTGTAATTAACATTAAATGAATGTTTTATAGGTCGTGTGGATTACTTCCTTGTCGTTCATGTTTCCTTTTGCTGCCATCTGCCTCAACAGGCTAACATTTTTTTTCACCAACCTGGTGTGAATATCACCATCGCAAGGAAAACGAATAGCCTTATATTATTTAAAAAATATATATATATATATTTCAGCGGTACTTGTCGATGATGATTGGCCGAGAACGCATCATAGTTTCTGTATGATCTTGGAGGAGCTGGGATTATTAACGCTTTGATGAAATTTAAGATATTGGACTATCATTCCTTGTCGGATAAATCACATATTTTCAGAGCAGGACAAAACAAGAAACCGCGGAAAAGCTGCAAAAGTAGCTACTCCTTGACTAACCAAGGTATAGAATAGCCTAACTGTTACTTTTAGTACTTATAGGCTACATCAGTCCTAGACACAAAAAGGCCTAACGTAACAGGTTATTAATGGGTATTAATTGGTTAATTTGAATGAGACAGACTACTGGAGTCTTTGAGATATATGTATGTGACTTACATGAATGGCTAAAGTACAACAGTTTAACTAGTATGTCATAGCTTCATTAAGGGCTAGCCTAAACCTAAGCCCAGAAACTGGAGACTACCTTGCCTGCAGCCACAGCTTGGATTACTACAGACTAATGAGCATTTTATGGATCTTAGTGCAATGTACAATTATCCTGTGTTATCTTGCTTCGTTACATTCTGCAAAGACAATAAAGTCAGAAATCCACACAAGTCGTTCCAAGCAAGCTATCACAGGATTTCGCGATACAAATAAAAACAGGAATTTCACACGACAGGACGTTAACCAACAGCGGGATTTTAATATTCCAGGAAAGTCCCGAAGTCGAAGATCTTTCGTACGTCCGTTGTTTTCCATATTCAATCCACTATGCAAGAAAACATTTCGAGCCAGGGCAGTGGTAGTCTATCGTGGTTCTGGACTCAAGCTGACTTGTGACCCGTGGTAAGTGGCGTATCATGGAACGCGAAAAGTGCAAACTTATTCCGTTGTCTAAACTTAGTTTGCTGTTGTCTGTTCTTGCTGTTTACCACGCTGTTGCTCAAACTCATGTTGATGTCTAAACAACCGTTGTCTAAACTTACGTCGTTGTCTAAACTTACGTTAAACTGAGCAACGAAATACGTTTGCCCTTTTCGCGTTCCATATTTTCGCGTTCCATAGCGTATAGCTATGTCAAAACTGTTGTGATTGGTTTATTAATATGAGGGCATTCATCCAACAGGCTGTATACAGTATCCACAATGTGCCAAAACGTGTGGTATAGTAGTAAACGGCAACTTAGCATGTTCCGTTACTTCGTATAGCGACAGTGCCAGGTAGGTTACGTCTAGCTGCAAGGATAGACACGTACTGAGGTGCCGTGTTCGAAATCATATTGTGATCATTTTCTCGAACGTATTTTTTATACAAACGACCTCAAATAAAACGGCTAGAATTTGATAATCGATACATGTTATGGCACTATGAATTATTTCACCTATTTACCGGAATTATACAGATAGTTTTTGTTTATATCGCGAGAGCGAAGTTAGGGGATTTTTTCCTTCCTCCAACGTTTATACTCAATAACTTTAATGTATCTAATTCCAGTGAGATCTAATCAAGGATTAGATGACATCACAGATTTGAGATACAGGATTGAACCACATAGTAGTGTATATGGAGAGATCATCACCGAGCCACTACCGTTATCTTGAAAAAAATATTTGTAATTGTGTGCAGAAAGTATCACGAAGATACCTTATGGCCGTGGCTATTCTTACAACTAGTTGTAACAATTATTTATTAACTATTCTTATGACATCGGCGAATTCATGCGCAGTAGAGTGAATAAAGCAACTTCGCATGTAGTAGGGTTAATCCTAATCCTAACCCTAACCCTAAACCCTTATCGTAAACCTAACCCTTACCCTAACCGGAAATTATTGTTACTCCTAGTTGTAAAAATAATACTCTTTGTTGTAAAAATAGCAACTGCGCATGCGTAATCGGAAATTATTGTTACGACTAGTCGTAAGAATAGCCACTTTGTTACCTTATACCAGCTCACTTTAAAAAAAAATAAATAAAAAAAAACAACGTTGTCCTTGTATTGATACACTTTTAACTGTTATACCGCTGTGTGTATTAAACTTGGGGAAAAGTGGTCGTAGATCATAATACTTGAAAGCTTCCAATGACGATACCGTCATGATTTTACACTGATTGGAACCCTAGAAGAGACCCCTTCATGGAATTCAGCATATATAGGCTACACAGCTGTAAAGCTACGTCGGTGTAGCACATTGCGTGACAGTCAGCCGGGAACTGGTGACAGATTTCAAGTCATTCTATTCAGAGGATTTGACCACTTAATGCTGCTAAAACAAATCTAACTCATTCCTAAAACGTCAGTAATGGCTGCACCTCAGAGGTTAGGTCTGGCACCCAGACCCCCTGAAAACACCCCAGGCAGTTATCCTCATCCCATCTAATCAATTGACCAAATATCGTAAACCTCACTACCAAGACCAGCACAAATAGCAAAAATGATAAACTGATAGAAATATCAAGCTATGTCAATATTAAAAAACATATATATTAGATAAGATATTGGTTTCAGAGCCACTGAAGCCCGCCCGTAACCCTCCCCAGCAGGTTGAATTCGTTCCATCTAGCCTCTTAACTGAACAAAAAAAAAGTAAAAAAAGGACCATGATGAGAAACATGTTTTCACATAAATTTGAATGCCATTCTTTTGTTTGTCAGTGGGTACGTCAGAGAACGGATAGTCTGGACGAAGCTACCTTTAGAGTCGTTTTACCAATCAGCAGATTCGTTAGATATAAAGGAGACGATTATCCCGCGAAATGACGAAACCGATAACACCTTCCAACAAGGAGGCAACGACGTAGGGATATTTTACGATGAAGACATGGCACTAGGGATACGTAGAGCTATAGAGTCAAATGCTGGGATATATCAGTGTAAAGTGAAATCTCCTTTCCAAGATAACTCCTACATTGACAGCAGGTATGTATTACATCTACTACGTGTCTACTATGCACATATTAGTGTTGCACCATGCAGTCATCGGCGTGCATTATCGGTGCCGCATGGTATTGGCAATATCGTCCACATATCGATTTCGGCAGAATTTGCATCAACTGACGATAACTGCTAACCAACTATAGTCTAGAGCAGGGTTTCCCTAACTTTATCCCACTACGAACCCCATGTGGATGTCAGAATTGTCCACGAACACCAAAGTTTTCGAGACCCGATCTGAGTCATTGTTATACTGTAATACGCACAACAGTGCTTCGTAAAAGATCAAGTTCATAAGAGTAACATCGTAATGAAAAAAAAAACAAGAGATGAACAAATATTTATTTGGAAACTTCAAGATCAGATCAGCTCTTTATCTTCACGACGCACTGTCATGCGTACACCAACTTCACCAAAGTCATGCGGCTTGTGTCTGTTTTATAATTCACTTATTAATTTTATCACATGCACGGTACGGTACTACTATGGCAACATATGCGTATGGAACGCAAAAAGAGTTGGTCGATATGTACGACCTTTGTACATTACTAAATTATAGAGTCAGCAAGGCATGAACATTGATTTTTCCGTATATCGATATAGTAACGGTACGGTATCGGTCTATTTATTGGGATATATCGGATAATAGTAACTTGCGGATATTTTAGCGACATCGGTGCCACACTATGAAACACCACTATAGTAACTGACGCCATAACTAACTCATGTTAAAGACTACAACTTAAACAATCAAGAATACATCTTAAACAATCAAGAATAATTAGACACCTTTGGGAGATATCAAGTTACAAGTGTACCTTATATACGAGTCTATACGGGTATGGTTGAATTTAAAATGACCTAATCTGTTTACATTTGCGTTCACTTCTATGCTAAGGATGATATTTGTGAATGTCTTTGCTACAAAGATGAAGTTCATATAACAACATATACTTTTACCTTCATGTATGTCAACACAAACACTGTGTATTTTCACCATCATGAAAAGAAAAATATAAAAAAGAAAGAAAAAGAAAGTGGGACGGGTAAGGGGAGGGGGAGGGGAGGGAAGAGGGGGGAAATGGTGGACATCATAGGCACCTCTATCACTTATAAGGTAATGGTGGTCGCTTGGGTTTGTTTCTTCATTGACAGTTTACATGTAAATTGCAACGTAAGTTATATTTACTCAACTTCGAACAAATTCTGCGGTAATAGTACAATTTGCGATACATCTAACTTTGGTTTCGGTTTTTGCGCTGTTTGTTTGACGAGTTGATTAGCGTTAATAAATGAAATGAAATATTACTTGATCATTATGATATCATCGTGCAATTGGAAACGCCTGCCAAAGTAAAAGCTGTTGCACTGGAGTCGTCTACTCCCACTGCGGGGCAGGGTTATTAATGAAATTATAAGGGTTTAATAACTTCATCAAAACGACGCGGCGTACATTAGAGGCTGTAACTAAAGATGGAATTTCACATGCAGGAGTCACAAATAAATTCTGTAATATTTATTGCTTTGTTTGGTACTTCTGGCCTCAGTGCCCTTTTTTGAATATTTTTAAACATGTCAAAATGCTCGAGTCAGTGCAGATCACGACAATCAAATACAAGAAAACTGTTAAAAAACGGTACCAAACTAATGTTGCCAGATGAATTTACAAAATATCACAAAATGTTAAGGAAAAACATCATTTCTTTGTGCTGCAAAATGCTATGAGGATGTGGTTTCCGTTAATATACAGCAATTGTTAGCAACTTTGGTATAGCAAATCAACTTTAACCACAAGATCCCAGCAAGTAAACTTATTTTCCTTATTTTATTATATATGAAAAAAAAATTACTTTAATTCGGCCGGCTTGGTAAAACTGATAAACAAGCGAAAATACTTCTTTAAGAAGAAGCATGTGGATTGGGTACCTTCTTACGATTCATTAGCATTCCGTGTGTTGTACTAAATATAGTTAACCTTTGCATAATGTACGCAAACTTCTTCTTATTATCAAAAAAAAAATTACGAATCCATCCATAAAGGAGACAAAAACGTAATAAACGTCTGGCCTTTGCCGCATTTAAGACATATTTTGGCGGAAAATCAAATGTATATTTAATTTAAATACATTAGAGATTTTCTTTTTTTTTGTGTCCAAAATACACATTATTGCAAGTCAACAGAAAACAGATTTACTCTGTGACATATTACTGTTTATTATTGTATATTTGCAGGAGGTATAGATCTAATCTAATATATTTCAAATACTTCTTCAATTGTTTGATTTCAAAGCTATATAAAAAAAGTTAGCTGGAATAATCTATATTCTATATTATTCTATAAATTATGTCAATCATTTCAATGCTATTCATTGATACACGTTAAAAGCAATCACATCTACAAAAGATAGATATATAAAAGATGTATGTGCGGTAGAACATAAATAGACCAATCTTCTTCAACATTGTTTCAAAATAAATTGTAAATTGTATCCTTTTGCATCTAAGCACATCATTTTACCAACCATTTCTCAAATGGGTAAGGGGCAACCCCTTCTCCTAGATGCCCCGGACAAGAAAACATCTTAATAGATGCAAATGAAAATCATCCCGGCTGTGCAGTATAGATAAATATATGACATGTCTTCACCATTGTTGCAAAAGTTACAAACTTTACAATTTTTTTCAAAAAGGGGAGTGGCAAACACTCCTATCAGAACACCAGGGCAAACATAATGTTTAGGTGCCTCACACGGATGGAGGGTAAGGGAAGGCGGTAAGAGGGGTGTACATTTAGCTCAATAATAAAAATAAAAATATGATATTTATAAAGGTAAATCACATTAACTCACTATCTTGAAATGATGAGTAAACAAACTTTAAGAACTTAAGCAAAAAAAAAAGAAGAAATATATGTGTAATCCAGTCTTGATACAATGTTTTCTATAAACATTCAAAATGTGCAATGAGTAAATACTATACTCTGAAAGCATCAAAAAAACATTCGTCAATAATCGTCAACAGGCCTCGGTGAATTCTCTCACAGTGTTTATTTCTTAGTTGGACGTATCTTCATCCCGGTGGAGGCGATGCGTTGAGGGATTGTAAACCAGAACATATTGCTGTAGTTGCCATTTAAATCACATTCTATGGTCATAGTTTCGTCTTGACGATGCCACCAAGGACCAATAGATATGGGTTTAAGAAATTCAGTAAACTCCTGTACCGACTCATCGTCAGTATTCCCATTGCCTTCATCATGTTGGACACTATAGTCATATTGAGTTGGTGTATGTACCGATGTGACACTGTCACTGCTCTGCTTAACCGTCACGGCTTGCCAAGCGGCGGTGAGATCAGTCAGGAACGGCTGATGATTTGAGTAATTCGTCAAAGAATCACCTATCATAAATATTAAAGGCAAGGGAAGAAAAAGACCTTTGTTACAGCTGTATATATATAAGAAAGTATCATAGCGGGAAAAGATTGAAGAATCATAATAGTTTTTTTTGTCCATTCCCACTTTTACTTTTCCTTCAACTCACACTTTCACTTTTTCTTTTAAATTCACACCGTGTGAAGTTAAGGAAAGGTGAAAGTGCCTTGGCTCTCCAGTTTACTCGAAGACGCGCGAGGTACGAGGGGGAGAGGGAGGCGGAGGCGGAGGGGGGGGGGATTACAGAAGTGGTACGCAAGGGGGTACGGCATAATTTTTGTTAGCATGAAGTCAATTTGTAAGAGCTTTTAACAATAATATATCTTGATCGTTAATTGACGCGACCTTTTGGAATTTAAAACTGTTGATAGGTTTCAGTGGATCAGCAATGAATACATGTAGAGGGTTTCGGTGAATTTTCTAAAAAATTGCAGACTTGTTTTGAGTCCGTGGACTTGTTATCTAGGATAATTGTCTGTACTCGTCGGTATGAGTTTGTGTTCGTATGACATATTCGGGGCACTGTTTGGAAGTGTCTTGTAGATATCAATGCAAGGCTAAGAAGCCGTATAGGAGCTCAACTTTGACAAACTCCAAGCGGAAGAAGAAAAATCGTGTTCAGACTGAATCTTCCTAATACAAATTACCTGCGTTTCCTTTAATGAAGTCTCCAAGTTGAAGAGCGTATTTCTCTGTTTTGTTACTGATTTGGAATAAACTGTATTGGGCTTCGTACAAGGTGTTGTTTTTATCCATGAAATCTATTTTCAGCTCGTATTGCATTTGGTTTGTCAGAGTATGTAGGTTTTCATTGCCTAGCCAAAACTCGCCAAGTAAAGATCCGAAGCCTTCAGAATAATTCTGCTCAGGTAGAGCAAAGTTTTGCGAACCATTAAAACGTCGTTGAAACACCTGTGAAAGAGCAGTTCAACATTGAAATCATTGCTAGGTACGAAAGAGATAATAAGCCTTTAACCAGTGCAAGTTTAAGAAAGAAAAAAAATTAGCAAAAAGTTAAACAGAATCAACATATTGGTATTTTTTCGTCAGCTCCTCGATATTGATGCATACATGAAGGGGGGGGGGGGGGGGTGTATGCGAAGACCGTCATGACGTGATATCGCAGGTTATCATGAAAGCGAATGATGGAAATTGTCAATACTGGATGACCGTAAACGTACAAATCCTATTATTGTAATCGGAGTCGTTCTCTTAAGATTCAACAATAAAGTGCAATGTTTAACTTAAATCAAATGTATTTAATGCAGATTACTACCTACTCCCAAAACGCCCCTCCCTCCCCTTCACACACACACACAGATCCATTCCCTGTTGTGAACATACCTGAACACATCCCATACCATTACTATACGCAAAATGCACGTCATACGTACCGTCCATCCACCACCGTCACTAATATCACAGAAGACTTCCAATGTGGATTCGCTCTTTTTGTTTGGTTGGATGGTGTAGACGCGACTTTCTGCCATGTCATCATGTTCGAATATCTCCATACAATCTGTCGGATATCGGCACACTGTGCCATCATCTACGTAATCTTTTTCACAATGACACTGACCGGCGTTGTTTAGGACCTTGCAGGTGGCGTTAACACTGCATGTGTAACTTACACAGGTAACGTTACCATCAACACACGAGCAATTCAGAGAACAGTTAGGATAAACATAGGACCCACCTGACTAAAGATCAAAAAAAAAGAACAAAAACAAAATAGCAAAACGTTTTAACTGTTAAGATTATATAGATGAGGAAAATTTGTTTCTGGCTAATGAAAAGTAGAAAATATTCTAAGCATCCTTACATGAAATTCACATTCAATTCTTACGCATCGTTTTCGAAATACCATTTGAAGTTGAAATTCGAGCATGAAGGAAACAGAGATGATCACAAACATGCAAACGGACAAATTGGTTTCATTTTCATTTTTTGTACATTCTAAATCTATTTTTCTTCATGATCGGGATGTATTAAAAACATATAATACACTATACAGTCATTTTTGGGTATTGATAACTTCACAGCTCCTCGGGCAAACAAAGTTGAAACCGTATCCAATCCAACGTTCAAAACGATAAAGTAAAAAATATTAAAGAAAAACAAAACATTTTTGAAGTCAGTGTGTTACTATGAACTCATACCTGTTTCCTTCAAATTCATTTGTGTTACAAACCTTGACAATTACAAACATCAAAAGCTCAAAATCACAATGCTGGAATTGCATTATCAGGCTAAATGTGACTACTCTGGCATGGCAGGGGTCTTGTTTTCAAGCTCGGGAAGTGCCATTTCCTGCAATCTGCGAGGCATTTTTTCAAAATTTTCTACATTACTCTACGCGCCAATCATGGTGGCGCGTAGCGTAGTTTGACCTCCCAAACGTCCCCCGATATGATTCTGCCGTACCAATCCCAAATAGCTTCCGACGTACCTGAAACCGATACACATCGGCAATTTCACTTCAAAATATATATGATGTGTTAGTATGCTATCAATACTATTTATTGAGTTTTTTTTTTGTTAACCATGCTACAAAAAGATAGCAACCCCCCGCAACCCTCCCCCACAAACCTTTTTTTGTTGTTGATTATTACCTATCAAAGTTAAAATTCTGTTGATCGTCGTTCTTTTACTCATGAGGTATTTATGGTCTTCCCAAAAGGGTGAAGTTACACATGTCTACTGTAACTTTCAAAGTTTCAATACATTCACCAAGCCGAGTAGAGGAAATATTAAGAGACATTTCACGGGTAGCACTTTACAGTTATGTATCTGTGACGCCATTTTACTCACATTCTGTGCATGTTATCAGGTCTCGTTTTCAAAGGTCATTGATATTATTTTTGTACATATAAGTAGATTTTCCACTTTTGAAATTAGAGTGTATTCTTAGCGAACAAGAAAGAGATGACCTCTCCCTTCAAGGTTACCTACCTCAATTGTGACACCTTCCTCGGTCTCTGTTCCCTCAAGAAAACAGTCATCACATTCGCCCGGGGCAACACATTCATCTCCATTCAACTGGAACTCTTCTGGACAAAAACAAGATTCCTCATTGCGGCGACAAGGAATGCTGTCATCAGGATCCGGACAAATTCTCTGGGAGACACAGTAACCATAACGCATGTTGTGTGGACAGCTCTCTATAACACCATCTTCTGATGAAAAGTTAAACTTACCTGTCGACAATAGTTTGTAACCGCTTAATTCGTCGTCACTTATGCGAAAGTTGTCATAGGTCAC
The DNA here is from genome assembly GCF_037975245.1 of Apostichopus japonicus. Taxonomy (NCBI): domain Eukaryota; kingdom Metazoa; phylum Echinodermata; class Holothuroidea; order Aspidochirotida; family Stichopodidae; genus Apostichopus; species Apostichopus japonicus. The sequence goes on along the minus strand of NC_092569.1, from coordinate 10,081,287 downwards.
GTGGATGGATGAACCATTAGATGTCGTCATATCGATCCGTAACTGATATGTTTTCTGATTGGTTAAATATGAGAGCTTTTCATTGCCAATCCAAAAGTCATTTGGAGATAATCCGAATCCAAGTCGGTAGTCTTCCCAACTCCGATTAAATGTTACTGTCGAATCCAAATCCGCTCTTCTTTGTATTAGCTATTGAGTGAAAGATAAAAATCTAAACTTAAGTTAAAAAAATGTTTCCCCGAAGGAAATGGGGGCGGTATTGAATAACTTAGCATGCATAGACTCCAGATGTGTGACCTGATTAATTCACTCTGGCTTCGGCTTTGAGTACAACGTTTCTGTATGCTGTCGTGTTGGACGAATCTAACCGCAGTAGTAGGCCTAGGTACCGACTTTGCGATCCACGTTGTAGCCACTGCCGACTTTGCAATCCGAGGTTCCCTTACAAATTTTGCAAGGTCGGTAAGAGTGACTCCATAGTTTTCCCTTTCGGGAAAACCGAAATGGGAGAAATATACATAATATGAGCCGCTCACTTTGTTGACGGTTATCATATCAATGCCTTGTATATTGTAGCCTGTATTTCTGGACAATTTAATAAATCAAAAGTACTCCGAATGTATATGTTGCCTAGTCGTGTGCCCAATCGGCACTCGGATTCTGTTCTGCTGTAAACTTGGACTATGATGCTTGGTACCCGAAAGTATTTGGTACTCGAACGTACATGGTACTCGAATAAAGCTATTAGACTATAACACTAATACATGAACACATCCCATAACATTACTATACGTAAAATGCACGTCATACGTACCGTCCACCCACCATCGTCACAGAAGACTTCCAATGTGGATTCGCTGTTTTTGTTTGGTTGGATGGTGTAGACGCGACTTTCTGCCATGTCATCATGTTCGAATATCTCCAAACAGTCTTTCGGATATCGGCACACTGTGCCATCACCTACGTAACCTGTTTTACAATAACACTGACCGGCGTTGTTTCGGGTGGCGTTGCAGATGGCGTTAACACTGCACATGTAATTTACACAGGTAACGTTACCATCAACACACGAGCAATTCCGAGAACAAGACGGAGAAACATATGACCCACCTGCCTAAAGAACAAAAAAGAAGAGAAGAAGAAAAAAAAAAAAAAAAAAAAAACGTATTAACTGTTAAAGATTATATTGATGAGGAACATTTGTTGCTGGCTAATGAAAAATAGAAAATATTCTAAGCATCCTCATATGAAATTCACATTCAATTCTTACGCATCGTTTTCGAAATACCATTTGAAGTTGAAAAGCGAGCATGAAGGAAACAGAGATGATCACAAACATGCAAACGGCCAAATTGGTTTGACTTACATTTTTTTTACATTCTTAATTTATTTTTCTTCATGATCGGGAATGCATTATTACATATAATACACTATACAGTCATTTTGGGTATTGATAACTTTACAGCTCCTCAAACAAAGATGAAACCTTATCCAATCCAACGTTCAAAACAATAAAGTGAAATATTAAAGAAAAACAAAACATTTTTGCTATCAGTGTCTAACTATGAAATCATACCTGTTTCCTTCAAGTTCATTTGTGTTACAAACCTTGACAATTACAACTAGGATAAAAAACTCAAAAACACAATGCTGGAATTGCATAATTAACAATAATTTTATAACAACATATGAAGCTTATTAATCGGTCGCTGGACTACTAGTCTAACGCAAAGATAATGATAGTCCAGTTCCGGGGGATAGGAAGCTTTCAAAAAGGGCACAACATCAGAGGGACACTTTCTCATTCCACAACCACCAATCGTTATGCTATAAAGCGATACACACCGGCCATATCACTTACGGGTTAGTATGCTATCAATACTATTTATTGATATTGTTTATTGTTAACCATTCTACAAAAAGATAGCAACCCCCCACACTCTTTTGTTGTTGATTATTACCTATCAAAATTAAAATTCTGTTGATCGTCGTTCTTATACTCATGAGGTATTTATAGTCTTCCCAAAAGGGTGAAGTTACACATGTCTACTGTAACTTTCAAAGTTTCAATACATTCACCAAGCCAAGTAGAGGAAACATTAAGAAACATTTCACGGGTAGCACTTTACAGTTATGTATCTGTGACGCCATTTTACTCACATTCTGTGCATGTTATCAGGTCTCGTTTTCAAAGGTCATTGATATTATTTTTTGTACACATAAGTAGATTTTCCACTTTTGAAATTAGAGTGTATTCTTAGTAAACAAGAAAGAGGTGACCTCTCCCTTCAAGGTTACCTACCTCAATTGTGACACCTTCCTCGGTCTCTGTTCCCTCAAGAAAACAGTCATCACATTCGCCCGGGGCAACACATTCATCTCCATTCAACTGGAACTCTTCTGGACAAAAACAAGATTCCTCATTGCGGCGACAAGGAATGCTGTCATCAGGATCCGGACAAATTCTCTGGGAGACACAGTAACCATAACGCATGTTGTGTGGACAGCTCTCTATAACACCATCTTCTGATGAAAAGTTAAACTTACCTGTCGACAATAGTTTGTAACCGCTTAATTCGTCGTCACTTATGCGAAAGTTGTCATAGGTCACGTGGATGGATGAACCATTAGATGTCGTCATATCGATCCGTAACTGATATGTTTTCTGATTGGTTATATATGAGAGCTTTTCATTGCCAATCCAAAAGTCATTTGGAGATAATCCGAATCCAAGTCGGTAGTCTTCCCAACTCCGATTAAATGTTACTGTCGAATCCAAATCCGCTCTTCTTTGTATTAGCTATTGAGTGAAAGATAAAAATCTAAACTTAAGTTAAAAAAATGTTTCCCCGAAGGAAATGGGGGCGGTATTGAATAACTTAGCATGCATAGACTCCAGATGTGTGACCTGATTAATTCACTCTGGCTTCGGCTTTGAGTACAACGTTTCTGTATGCTGTCGTGTTGGACGAATCTAACCGCAGTAGTAGGCCTAGGTACCGACTTTGCGATCCACGTTGTAGCCACTGCCGACTTTGCAATCCGAGGTTCCCTTACAAATTTTGCAAGGTCGGTAAGAGTGACTCCATAGTTTTCCCTTTCGGGAAAACCGAAATGGGAGAAATATACATAATATGAGCCGCTCACTTTGTTGACGGTTATCATATCAATGCCTTGTATATTGTAGCCTGTATTTCTGGACAATTTAATAAATCAAAAGTACTCCGAATGTATATGTTGCCTAGTCGTGTGCCCAATCGGCACTCGGATTCTGTTCTGCTGTAAACTTGGACTATGATGCTTGGTACCCGAAAGTATTTGGTACTCAAACGTACATGGTACTCGAATAAAGCTATTAGACTATAACACTAATACATGAACACATCCCATAACATTACTATACGTAAAATGCACGTCATACGTACCGTCCACCCACCATCGTCACAGAAGACTTCCAATGTGGTTTCCCTGTTTTTATTTGGTTGGATGGTGTAGACGCGACTTTCTGCCATGTCATCATGTTCGAATATCTCCAAACAGTCTTTCGGATATCGGCACACTGTGCCATCACCTACGTAACCTGTTTTACAATAACACTGACCGGCGTTGTTTCGGGTGGCGTTGCAGGTGGCGTTAACACTGCACATGTAATTCACACAGGTAACGTTACCATCAACACACGAGCAATTCCGAGAACAAGACGGAGAAACATATGACCCACCTGCCTAAAGAACAAAAAAAGAAGAGAAGAAGAAAAAATAAATAAAAAACAAAACGTATTAACTGTTAAAGATTATATTGATGAGGAACATTTGTTGCTGGCTAATGAAAAATAGAAAATATTCTAAGCATCCTCATATGAAATTCACATTCAATTCTTACGCATCGTTTTCGAAATACCATTTGAAGTTGAAAAGCGAGCATGAAGGAAACAGAGATGATCACAAACATGCAAACGGCCAAATTGGTTTGACTTACATTTTTTTTTACATTCTTAATTTATTTTTCTTCATGATCGGGAATGCATTATTACATATAATACACTATACAGTCATTTTGGGTATTGATAACTTTACAGCTCCTCAAACAAAGATGAAGCCTTATCCAATCCAACGTTCAAAACAATAAAGTGAAATATTAAAGAAAAACAAAACATTTTTGCTATCAGTGTCTAACTATGAAATCATACCTGTTTCCCCATAGTTTATTGTGTTACAAACCTTGACAATTACAACTAGGATAAAAAACTCAAAAACACAATGCTGGAATTGCATAATTAACAATAATTTTATAACAACATATGAAGCTTATTAATCGGTCGCTGGACTACTAGTCTAACGCAAAGATAATGATAGTCCAGTTCCGGGGGATAGGAAGCTTTCAAAAAGGGCACAACATCAGAGGGACACTTTCTCATTCCACAACCACCAATCGTTATGCTATAAAGCGATACACACCGGCCATATCACTTACGGGTTAGTATGCTATCAATACTATTTATTGATATTGTTTATTGTTAACCATTCTACAAAAAGATAGCAACCCCCCACACTCTTTTGTTGTTGATTATTACCTATCAAAATTAAAATTCTGTTGATCGTCGTTCTTTTACTCATGAAGTATTTATGGTCTTCCCAAAAGGGTGAAGTTACACATGTCTACTGTAACTTTCAAAGTTTCAATACATTCACCAAGCCAAGTAGAGGAAACATTAAGAGACATTTCACGGGTAGCACTTTACAGTTATGTATCTGTGACGCCATTTTACTCACATTCTGTGCATGTTATCAGGTCTCGTTTTCAAAGGTCATTGATATTATTTTTTGTACACATAAGTAGATTTTCCACTTTTGAAATTAGAGTGTATTCTTAGTAAACAAGAAAGAGGTGACCTCTCCCTTCAAGGTTACCTACCTCAATTGTGACACCTTCCTCGGTCTCTGTTCCCTCAAGAAAACAGTCATCACATTCGCCCGGGGCAACACATTCATCTCCATTCAACTGGAACTCTTCTGGACAAAAACAAGATTCCTCATTGCGGCGACAAGGAATGCTGTCATCAGGATCCGGACAAATTCTCTGGGAGACACAGTAACCATAACGCATGTTGTGTGGACAGCTCTCTATAACACCATCTTCTGATGAAAAGGTAAACTTACCTGTCGACAATAGTTTGTAACCGCTTAATTCGTCGTCACTTATGCGAAAGTTGTCATAGGTCACGTGGATGGATGAACCATTAGATGTCGTCATATCGATCCGTAACTGATATGTTTTCTGATTGGTTAAATATGAGAGCTTTTCATTGCCAATCCAAAAGTCATTTGGAGATAATCCGAATCCAAGTCGGTAGTCTTCCCAACTCCGATTAAATGTTACTGTCGAATCCAAATCCGCTCTTCTTTGTATTAGCTATTGAGTGAAAGATAAAAATCTAAACTTAAGTTAAAAAAATGTTTCCCCGAAGGAAATGGGGGCGGTATTGAATAACTTAGCATGCATAGACTCCAGATGTGTGACCTGATTAATTCACTCTGGCTTCGGCTTTGAGTACAACGTTTCTGTATGCTGTCGTGTTGGACGAATCTAACCGCAGTAGTAGGCCTAGGTACCGACTTTGCGATCCACGTTGTAGCCACTGCCGACTTTGCAATCCGAGGTTCCCTTACAAATTTTGCAAGGTCGGTAAGAGTGACTCCATAGTTTTCCCTTTCGGGAAAACCGAAATGGGAGAAATATACATAATATGAGCCGCTCACTTTGTTGACGGTTATCATATCAATGCCTTGTATATTGTAGCCTGTATTTCTGGACAATTTAATAAATCAAAAGTACTCCGAATGTATATGTTGCCTAGTCGTGTGCCCAATCGGCACTCGGATTCTGTTCTGCTGTAAACTTGGACTATGATGCTTGGTACCCGAAAGTATTTGGTACTCGAACGTACATGGTACTCGAATAAAGCTATTAGACTATAACACTAATACATGAACACATCCCATAACATTACTAAACGTAAAATGCACGTCATACGTACCGTCCACCCACCATCGTCACAGAAGACTTCCAATGTGGTTTCCCTGTTTTTGTTTGGTTGGATGGTGACGACGCGACTTTCTGCCATGTCATCATGTTCGAATATCTCCAAACAGTCTTTCGGATATCGGCACACTGTGCCATCACCTACGTAACCTGTTTTACAATAACACTGACCGGCGTTGTTTCGGGTGGCGTTGCAGGTGGCGTTAACACTGCACATGTAATTTACACAGGTAACGTTACCATCAACACACGAGCAATTCCGAGAACAAGACGGAGAAACATATGACCCACCTGCCTAAAGAACAAAAAAAGAAGAGAAGAAGAAAAAAATAAATAAAAAACAAAACGTATTAACTGTTAAAGATTATATTGATGAGGAACATTTGTTGCTGGCTAATGAAAAGTAGAAAATATTCTAAGCATCCTCATATGAAATTCACATTCAATTCTTACGCATCGTTTTCGAAATACCATTTGAAGTTGAAAAGCGAGCATGAAGGAAACAGAGATGATCACAAACATGCAAACGGCCAAATTGGTTTGACTTACATTTTTTTTTACATTCTTAATTTATTTTTCTTCATGATCGGGAATGCATTATTACATATAATACACTATACAGTCATTTTAGGTATTGATAACTTTACAGCTCCTCAAACAAAGATGAAGCCTTATTCAATCCAACGTTCAAAACAATAAAGTGAAATATTAAAGAAAAACAAAACATTTTTGCTATCAGTGTCTAACTATGAAATCATACCTGTTTCCTTCAAGTTTATTGTGTTACAAACCTTGACAATTACAACTAGGATAAAAAACTCAAAAACACAATGCTGGAATTGCATAATCAACGATAATTTTATTACAACATATGAAGCTTATCAATCGGTCGCTGGACTACTAGTCTAACGCAAAGACAATGATAGTCCAGTTCCGGGGGATAGGAAGCTTCCAAAAAGGGCACAACATCAGAGGGACACTTTCTCATTCCACAACCACCAATCGTTATGCTATAAAGCGATACACACCGGCCATATCACTTAAGTGTTAGTATGCTCTCAATAATATGTATTGATATTGTTTATTGTTAACCATGCTACAAAAAGATAGCAACCCCCCACACTCTTTTGTTGTTGATTATTACCTATCAAAATTAAAATTCTGTTGATCGTCGTTCTTTTACTCATGAGGTATTTATGGTCTTCCCAAAAGGGTGAAGTTACACATGTCTACTGTAACTTTCAAAGTTTCAATACATTCACCACACTGTAAAAACACCTGGGTCATTTTGTGTGACCCATCTGCTGAGTCAGCCATACTGTACCCAGAAATGGGTCGTATCGGTTGAGTTATTACGCAAGATTGTTTGAAATTGTGAAATAGCTCGATGAAAGTTTGACTTTTTGCACTGGGTCACTCTCAAAGACTTTTCTCATTGGATAAGTTATGTCATGTGACCACTATCAGCGTTTTTGCATGACGCCTTTCGTAGACGACAGCTGAACACCGTCACACAAATCTACAAACCATGCGTAAATTCAGGACCAAGAAGGCAGTCTAAGTTGAATCAAAAACTTTTATGGGCTCTGAAAATGGACACGTTTGTTAGTTCCATCCTTGATGACTGGGGTTTGCCAATGTAAATACCAATATTCAAAGGTAAATATCCGCCAAAGCATGCTGACTAGTTCAGGCCACAGGCGCTCGCAACGTTAATTAGTTAAATATTATATTATAGTATACCATTGTAGATCTGATGATAGGCTAGGCCTAAGTAACATGTTATTAGTGCTGCGAGCGCCGTGGTTCAGACAAGCCCATAATTACCCTGATACAGTGATAGTGATACATAGATAGCTGTAATGTTAGACCTAACGTTTGGTCTTTGATAAAGCATAGGCCTAACATCACTACGAAAGTTTAACTAAATATAACGTTAGAGGCTAAGACTAGTATAATGTTACTTGTTAATAGCTATCTTGCTGAACAGAGAGATAAAAGTGTGCTATTAAATGTAGTAAAACAGTAGCATAATCAGACTTTTTAGAGGGGTTGGGGGAGAGCTGAAGGGTAGCAAGGAGTCTGTGCAAGGGGAGGGGGACAAGATATGGGGAAGGGGTGTAAGGGGAGGGATAAAATTCTTGTATTTAAGGGGTGGACAAGATGTAAAATGGTTTATCATTTCTATCTTACTAATTTACTTGTATGTCAATTTGGGGCGGATGGGGGTGACCAATTGGGGGCATTTCCCCTACTGGTTATGCCACTGCAGTAAATATGATATACTCCAACAAACAGTCTTTGCCAAGACTATAGTCAGTGTAATTGAACAATTGAAGTTAACTATATATGTCCTATTTTTATTTGTGGACTATAGGTAGCATGGTACACAAAAGCCCATGGGAAACATCCTGCTACAGGCTATGCTACAGACTATCTTGAGGAAAGATTGCCCGAAAACGATCCCATGCCTTTAAGAAACAAGAAGCAACACCGAAAGAAGTAAAGAAGCCTACACCTGTAAAGTTCAACATAAAAACAGATCCAAAAGGTACTAATACCATTATCTTGAACAGTCTACATGCAATATACTCAGTAAGGGATATGGGTCAATTTCTTTTAACTGTGTAGGCTAAGTAACTGATATTCCTACATCCTCAGTCATTCCTACTGGTATGTAATTAAATCGCATAAAATGTCATGATGATTGTTCACTTATAATAGTCAGGTGCCAAGTTAAGTTGCTTGAACCTTCAACTTAGTATGTAGGTAGCCCTTTGTGAGTAGTTGATCCCTCTATTTTTTCATGGAGGTCCAAGGTCATTTGAGGTCAACAGAATCTTAAATCTGCTATGGTAATGATTCAAGTGAAAAGATTTGCTAATTATTTAAATTAGTGACAACAGAATTAAGTGTGCATTGAAAGCAGCAATTTATTTTCTTTCTTCCAAAGGTTGGGACCAATCTTCCTCAATTCATGGAAGATGAGCTTAAGCAAGATAGAACTCGAAAGCAGCCATTCGTCCTTGCATTTGGTGATAGAAGGTATCCGACTCAGTCATTTGTGATCATCGAAGGGGTTGCTCTGCCAGCAACAGATTTGATTGCAGCTTTTGATAATTGTTTCAAATCATTGTACTTGTTTGACATAGCCTACCCCTGCCAGTGTCAAACAACCTGGGAATTTATACACAAATTCCTCTTAAGCTTAGTGAAGGGAAAGGAAAGGTTTCGACATCCCCTTCAGTAAGAAGCCTACGTGCTTTTTTAAGTAGTCAGTAAGAGAAAAAAAGGTATGTAAACAACTTTGTCAAAAGTAGTGTTTAATATGATTTATTTGGTTTTTTATACATTGTAACCTTTTATCGTATAATTTTCTCAAAACACATATAAGGGATATGAACATATCTCCTGTAAACCTTGGGCAGTGCAACATTAGGTTAACACTTAGTTGATGGTCATTAACGTGATGGGATGATTACATGAGGTTTTTTTAATTTACATAATGTGACAAAGTTGTTTGCTATTTATGTTTGCATGTTATATTACCTTGAACAAGGGTTTAAGTTTCATTTGGTATTTGTTATTGTTAAGTTTAAAGGGACCAAAGAAGCAGAACTGCCTCACAAACAGTGGTGCAAACTAGTGTTCCACCATACATCATACATGCACAACTAGCCAAAAGCATGACTGATGTACATTTTTTGCCTGAGCAACTGAAAATTTAATACATATTGTAACATATTGGTGGTGCAAAAATATTCATTCACAGTGTTTCCATTTATTGATGACTTTTCAGTGATTGCAAGTCTTGTACTGTATGTTATAAACAGCTTTTCCTCATTCAAGTCTAATGCTGTTTTGGTACAAGAACTACTGAGGAAATTATCACCTTTGGGACATGCTTGCAAGATTTTATTAATTGGCAGCTGGGGTTTGTCTTGCCCCACCAACCCACTGCAAAATATGTTTGATATTTTCTTTGACTTTTGACCATGACAAAGCCCCCACCAAACATTGAGCTTTCCAAAATATTTGATTTCTTACAGCCACCATTGATGTACTACATGTCTTCTTTGTATACCTAACATTTTATACAATTGATAACTATGGAATGTTGTTTATTTATATTCTTTAAAAACAATTAGAAATGCTAGCTAATAATCAAATTACGACAGTGACTACGGATACAAGTAGAGAGTGAGTGCATGCTCCAGTCTCGATTACAAACACTGCAGCAAACCTAGCTGTGAGATCAACAATTAAAGTCCTTCAAGTAGTACAGAACATATTCCTCAGTGAACTAAAGTTTGCGCACATGAATAAATGATCAGTTTTTTTCAGTTAAGTATGTCAGGATTTTTAGGAACATTGCTTAATTTCCAATGATTCTCAATTGGTACATTAGCCTTAGCCTATGTTCTTGTGTTCATTGTTTGTTTAGTTTTATGAGTATCACATTACTCTGATTTTTACTGTTACTATGATGTTCTAGTTGGAATAAAACAAAACGAATATCGATAATTATATGTGAAATAGAAGAAATTGCATGCTTTATTGTAACACCACTTTGTGATTTGAATAAATTAATTTATCTTTAGGAATCGAAGTCTTATGTCATTTCTTTCATAGACTTCCTGCAACTGCAAATGTAAATTCAGCTTGACCCATTTACGTGGTCAATTTTTTTGACCCAATCTGCTGGGCTGGTGGAGATTGCACTAACCACTGGGTCAAAAGCTGGGTCAAAGTAGCATATGGGTCAAAGTAGCGTATGGGTCAAAATAACCCAGTTTTAGGTCAGATGTCAAATGACACAGAACCTTGGTCAAATTGACCCAAACCTGGGCTGGTGGAGATTCCACTAAGTTGCTGGGTCAAATTTGGGTCAAAAAATGACCCAAGTGTTTTTACAGTGCAAGCCAAGTAGAGGAAATATTAAGAAACATTTCACGGGTAGCACTTTACAGTTATGTATCTGTGACGCCATTTTACTCACATTCTGTGCATGTTATCAGGTCTCGTTTTCAAAGGTCATTTATATTATTTTTGTACACATAAGTAGATTTTCCACTTTTGAAATTAGAGTGTATTCTTAGTAAACAAGAAAGAGGTGACCTATCCCTTCAAGGTTACCTACCTCAATTGTGACACCTTCCTCGGTCTCTGTTCCCTCAAGAAAACAGTCATCACATTCGCCCTGGGCAACACATTCATCTCCATTCAACTGGAACTCTTCTGGACAAAAACAAGATTCCTCATTGCGGCGACAAGGAATGCTGTCATCAGGATCCGGACAAATTCTCTGGGAGACACAGTAACCATAACGCATGTTGTGTGGACAGCTCTCTATAACACCATCTTCTGATGAAAAGTTAAACTTACCTGTCGACAATAGTTTGTAACCGCTAAATTCGTCACTTATGCGAAAGTTGTCATATGTCACATGGATGGATGAACCATTAGATGTCGTCATATCGATCCGTAACTGATATGTATTCTGATTGGTTAAGTATGAGAGCTTTTCATTGCCAATCCAAAAGTCATTTGGAGATAATCCGAATCCAAGTCGGTAGTCTTCCCAACTCCGATTAAATGTTACTGTCGAATCTAAATCCGCTCGTCTTTGTATTATCTAGTGAGTGAAAGATAAAAATCAAAACTTAAGTTAAAAAAATGTTTCCCCGAAGGTAATGGGGCGGTATTGAAGAACTTAGCATGCATAGATTCCAGATGGGTGAGTACTCCGAAGTACTCCGAATGTATATGTAGCAGAGTCGTGTGCCCACTAGGCACTCGGATTCTATTCTGCTGTAAACTTGGACTATGATACTTGGTACCCGAAAGTATTTGGTACTCGAATAAAGCTCTTAGACTACAACACTGATGTGTATAGACATTTTGTTGTACCGGATGCCACGATACCTCCCTCCTCCTTGCTCTGCATGGAGAAACGATGTCAAGAAGGTGAAGTAATTTTAAGCTTGAAGACACGGGATGTTCTCTGAGATGAATTTAAGAAACTTCGTCGAATTCAAACAAATTTTCTGCAATTAGTAGTATATTTGTAAGAATTTAAGTAAAATTTTACGACAAAATTGGGAGGAAGAGCTAAACCGGGATTAACTTCCTCGCTCTTTCAACTTATTCTGTTCAGACTTTCTGCTCTTTTTGACATACTTGACCGCTGAGTGATAGATATCACGTGATTTCCTTGAAGACAATTACCATTGTAAACTAAAGAAGTATCTTACACACATTTTACAATGCAATGAACTCGACACATTCTACGTTACGTACCGTCCATGCCGTACCATCGTTCTGGCTGCAGTCACAGTAAGCCTTGAAGGGTTGATCATTATAACCGTCTGGTTGAATGAGGTAATCACCACTCAATCTGGACGTTCCGCAATCATCATGCACTGCATCCTCACAATCCCTCGCAAACTCATACAAGTACAGAGTATAATCTATACCAGATCAGAAGAGAAGAAAATTATCATCTCTTCTTTATTATACATAAGAATAAATTGTAATCGATGCAAATACTTTATAGATTTAAGTTAATAGTACATGTCGATGCGGAAAGAATGACGCTCGACAAACAAAACAAATTATGTGGAATTAAAAGTCTTTACGACAGTTTTTTTCTCATTTTAATTTGTAATTTTAATAATTAAATAATTAGAGTGAATACACAGAAATACATAAACCAAGTCAATGGGCTTAACATGGGATTTCAAATTCTTTCCTTTTAGTCTCAAATAAAACGTAAATATTTCGCCAAGTTGTACATAGACAAATAAAAATCAATAACAACTATGGATGGAAATCGGTACGCCTCGCCATTAGAATTGCCCTTAAAGACGACAACACGTAGCTATAAACCAATGCGTCAGACCGGGACCATGGGTAGGGGGACAAGGTGGGTCCATGAATCGGAAATCAGGCTCACTAAAAAAAGACAAATTCAATTCATAGTAAAATTCAAGCTGGGTGTTTTACGGAAATGAGTTGTGTATGAATCATAGAAACGTATTAACAACGTCACATATAAAGTTAATGTTAAAATTATAAAATTCCCTTCCACGTTTTATTTTATTTTTTTTTTTTAACTTACTTGAAATTGTTTTAATATCCTTGTTTAATATATAACTGATTAATATTGCGTTTAAGGTGACAAAAGCCTTTATATTTTATAAAAACTATTAGAGGACTGGGTTTAAAGATATGATGATTCTATTAATCTTCTTATATATGAAAATACTGTTTAGTTCAGCTCTTAACATTCTCTCTCGATATAGGGCCAGTCGAAATGGAAATTCAAACGAAATTCTGTCCGGAAGTGAGAAAGCTTCAGAGTGTCATATCCGGGCATCTTGATGTCTTCAAAATAATGAAAACAAATACTCACTGAAGCCCAGCCATGGCTTTGGCTTAGAAGACTCTCCATTGAGGGCCAATTTTCATTGCTGTGTTGGGTCCCTGCTGCTCCTTGCTAAGTCACTGGCAACATTCAAACTATCTCATGCATTGTGATGGCGAGCAACGCATAGCATTTGTAGAAACTTTAACTATAATGAACTTACATTAAATGATACAGATCCAACATCAGAAAAATGATACACATCAAAATACTCACATTTAGGTTCTTTATAGCGTTTGGTCGCATTGGTCTAATGAAAAAATGAAGAATAAGAATGAAAAGGTCAAGGGAGATGGAAACGAGCATGGCCACGAGAAGGGAAGGTGTTTGTGTGTGTAGGTGGGGGGGGGGGAGGAGGTGAAGAAGGATGTGAGGAACGGTACTCAAAAATTCCTTCCAACCCCCTCATTCGCCAAAATTTCAAACTCCTATACCCCCATCTCCATCGCCTCTCCTTCCACCTTGCTTTCCCCTCACTGGTAAAATATGAATTGCACAATTGCTACTAGACTGATTGGTTTCAGATCTGCTACTTTTGAGAATACAAACTCAAATATCGTTTGCCACAAAACCATGCACTTATGTGTCTCACTCAGATGTGTTTTTGTTTTAATTTTATTGTTGGGTTTTTTTCATGCTTTATTTTTTTATGTGATTTTTCTTTGGATGGACCAGGCGTTGCAAGCTCGTGTCAAGATTACTACCTTCCCTGCATAAGTTAATTTATACTCTGCTTTTACAGCAGATACAAACCACTTGTTGTTGCTGCTGTTGTTGTTTTCGTTTGGGCTTCTGCTCAAGTTGATGACTAAGCCCTATAGTAAAGACGTTGTATATTTTGGCAAATATTTAAAAACTATATACGGTATTACGAAAGGGATGCACGCGGATAACCCTGTTGTTTTCATTAGGTAGCTGTTTCCGTGTTATAGATCATACTATTAATCTTGGCAAAGTCAGGGCAATACACAATGTAAAGTCCCTGTATAACCGACTTTACCTTCTCTGTGAACGCTCATGTCGATGCATCTACTAGCGTTAGTTCCTCCCATTTCACGTTTCCTCTCGTCAGTGGCGGAGCGTCCATACAATCAGAGGGGGCGTATCCCCCCCCCCTGACGGACTCAGATGGACTGCTGGCGCCCTTTTCAGCTTTTTACCACTTTTTAGGCTACGTATATTCGCGATTATTGACTTTTTTATTGCGCTCTCAAATACCTATTGACATTTGTCACATTTTGTTGTTGTAATTTTCTGACAAAATGGCGATGACACCTATTTATTCTTCGTTTATCTGCCAATTAGCAAAGTCCGGAAAGGGTCATTTCCGGCGATCTAGGGAGTATCTTTACTCAAAAAATGTCTGTACGATCCGCGCCAACCAGTGGTGGTGCTCCGCTTAGATAGTGTCAACAGGGCCCCAACTCAGACAATTCTCGCCCCCCCCCCCCGACCAATACCCCTAGCTCAGCCACTGCCTCTCGTCATATGCCTTCTGTAAAATGACAAAATATTTCTTCAATAATTGGGTGTTGCTTTTTTCTCTCTCTTCTAAGTGGTTCAAATGCTCATCATGTTATCGCGACTGAAACTTCCAGAATTTCTTGAGTATGTTTATTATTACTCCCTTAACCGACTTACATGCCCAGTTTCAGTAACGTAGCTTGGGTTTCAGTTACCCCAGTTCAAGAGTGAGAGCTGGGGTCCAATATACCTACTTTACATAACGTTCACTTGAAAACATGGCACCTACGAGAAATTGTATTATACGGTATAGGGGGCGTATAGATGCAAAGTTATGCTATCGTGATTATAATTTAGTAAAAAAAAAAATTGTTTAAAAAAGGGCAAATCATGGCCTTTTCTCCCCCTGTTTCCACCACGGGGGATTTGTACTAATGTTTGATCTTGTATGTACGCCACGCTTGCATATGATGATTCATGATTCAATGATTCAAGATGATTCATATAATGATTCATGATTCATGATTCAATGATTCATGTAAACACATGACTAGCAGTTGTGATCTGTTGGCTTGTTAATTTGTGAACCAACCGTTGGGCTCCTGTACATTTGGGGCCGTGGATGAACATATTGAACTGGGCATTGCAACCCATCGGCCTAGTGTGTTGCCAAAAGGTAGCGTGTCGTACACTAACAGACTGTGTGTTATATATACAACAGATCTAAATTTCTTCAATCGGCTTTAAATCATAGGTATTCTACAAGCATTCTACGTGTTAAGAAAACAATATTCCAGGCAATAGCACGAGAGCTATAGTCTTGGTTTACCACAGACAGTTTTGGAACCCGTGCCCCAAAAGGACAGCTTCAAATTCTCAGCCATTGGTAACATTGACCAATTTAGGAAGCGCGTGCGAATTTGTCTCGTTTTGTCGTGTAACTTGTTCAAATGGGATTACGCGCAGGAAATTGTGCGCAACTCCTAGCACTTCATTTTACACGCTACCGTTAATATCGTGTTTCAGCGAATTGAGTTCAATTTCGTTAGAAAATCCAATTACGCGCAAAGAATTTAATTTGTGCTACCTTCGCGCATGAAAAAGCGTGAGTTAGATCAAGTCACTTAAATGCTTCTTTATTGGAAGAACTTAGATGAAAAGTAGTGGTCAATAATATGTTTCGATCCCTTTACACACTCGCGAACTTGCATTAGGACTAGTGGTGGGGGATGGGGCGGGGGTAACATCGACAACATAGTGGGGTGTGCCATAAATTCGCGTCTGTTGAACAGAACACAAAATGTTCTTTTATAGGACAACGGTAACAATGATCTCTCTGATTTTGTTATGTGTTTTATTCCTTCAACAAAGTGATTTGATGGAAGTTTTGGTCAGAGCGAAAAAAATTTCAGAGCGAAATAGATTTATACAGCTCGAAATAAGTTTTTAAAGTCTTACATATTATATTTTGTGTTGTCTTAGTTGAGTTTTGAATTGCTTGTTAGTTTAATTCGATTTACTGTTAGGCGTTAGGCAACCGCGTGAAGTGGTGCACTGGTGAAACAGCAAGGGAAGGAGGGGAAGGGGGAGGGGAAGGGAGGGGATGGTACCCTTTCCTTCGTTACATGGTTGAGTCCATCGTTGTTGTAAATCTTCCGTTTCATTGTCATGGATTTATGTCACAAATTAGTAAATGGATAGAAAAGAATAATCATGAACAATTTTAGACGCCGGGAATAATTACA
This sequence comes from Apostichopus japonicus, assembly GCF_037975245.1. Classification (NCBI taxonomy): domain Eukaryota; kingdom Metazoa; phylum Echinodermata; class Holothuroidea; order Aspidochirotida; family Stichopodidae; genus Apostichopus; species Apostichopus japonicus. The sequence goes on along the minus strand of NC_092569.1, from coordinate 10,064,610 downwards.
AAGGTTTGGCTTGGAAACTCGTTACAAACATAACAAACATGACACTCGTTACAAACATGACACATCATTTACACGTGAGAACATTCGCCATTCCCTCCAAGCAAGTCTCTCTAGCTGAAACTCTGGTAATGTTGACAGATCTACGAGTGTAAATAACTTTTGTTTCTTAAATAACGTCAAACCAAATTATGAAGACAGCATCACTGCTAAGTATATTCTTGCCCATATCATGCGAGTACAAGGAGGGTGGATACTTGGGATTTGGACAGCCCCCCCCCCCACCCGAAAAATTCACACAAAACCATTTCTATGTTTATAGATTATGACCGTTAAAAGTCACGTTAAATTTAATGTCTGTTTAAGTAGCTTAATGTAGCCTTATTTTGGCTACTAACTTTATAGCGCTTCTCATCTGTATTGTGCTGTCAGCTAGACGGCCGACTGCATAAGGCACAGGTTGCAATGAAAGTAACGCAATTACTTTGCCTTGTGCTGCAATGCTAATTTCCACATGTTAGTCAAGTTATAAAGTTAATTTGAAATATATGAACGCATCATTAAGTTGCTGTGGGTGTTAAAAACCAGAAGAAGGTAATTAATGTAACAAAATAATTAACTAAGTCGACAAATAGAACTACAAAGTCAGCCGCAAATTTAGCCTATATATCTGGTTTTAGGAATTTATGAGAAGCGCATTTATATACCATCTGCCCCAACATGTGTTACCTTTATATACCACGTGACTACCGTCTTAACAATAGTTTTAACAATAACGTACACCCCCCTCCCCAGCATGATGTAGATTTGTTATGTTTGTTTTCTAAATTATATAAATTGTGAAATTTTGATCTCTATCAAAGTTTGATCAGATGTCAACAAAGTGAAGAACATTGTTTGTAGATCTACTAACGGATTGAAATTTCATGAAAGTAAATGTTCATTGTTAGTTTTAAAAGACCGGATCATTTCGAATTTAAGCACTCTTAATTATTACATATTTTCCGCCTCTACTTACACCCATCCCCAATTAAGGCCGGCACTTCAAAGCTTCACAACAAATCAAGCCAAAACTGAAGAGGCCCTTGAATGGGCATAATGTTACATTAAGCTACTACGTGACAACCATCTGGCAATATATTAACCCCCCCCCCCACCCCCACGCCCCTGTTACATACCGGGAAATAATGAGATGTAAAATTTAAATTTAGATTTCTTAAAAGCTTGATCAAATTTCACAATATTAAGAAAATGTTTGTAGGTCTATTGTAGTATTGAAATAAAACTGTCTTTGTAAACTGCAGGTTGCAACACTTCGCATTCAAACAACCATACTTATTTACAAAAGGTTCCCACGACCGCGCCCCGCCACACTAGGCTGAGAGTTCATTACTTTAACAAATCGACCGTCCCCATCCACCCCCCACCGCCACCATCCTCCTTCTTAGAAGAATCTTGTACGGGTATAATACTTACCCCTTTTCCAAAGAATAAAACATCACTTGCTATGAATGATATAACCAAGGAGATGTAGAGAGGATTCTTCATTTCTGTGATGATGTTTAAACGGCTCAAGAGAGGACAATATTTTGATCACGTCCTTACACTGATGTCTTTGGTATTTGTATTAGAATCATCAAAGGAAATATATGTTACTGTCTTGAATGAGGAAGTACAACATTGATATTACTATGAAGTTTCTACTTCAACAGGAAGTTCCTTGAATTGAAACATTACGAAGCTTTACAGGGGGAGAGGTCACATTTAATGTAACCGGCCTTGTTTCTGGCAGGATCTTCCTCAGCTAGGAAATCCAAACTTTTGCATAACGAGGAAAACTCATGTATAGTGCGAACAATTCAATAAGATCATTAAACATCGTGCATGGTGTGGGCGCGTTCAACAAGTATTTGCTTTTATCAGGCGTGAATCCAGGGGTCTTCCGCCCGCCCCCTTTCAATCCCACAGACTCGAGGAGGGGAAGGGGGGAGGGGTGGAAGTGGAGCCTAACCAGTTCTCATTGGTGTTGAAATTTACACTCGTGGTGGCACCATGCACGCCCGCGTAAGAATCATTGATCCTGATTGGAGACTGCCATCGATATCAGAGGTCTTGTTTAATACAGCTCCGATTTGCCGATATATCTATAATCTCGATGATCAATGTGTATCATCAAGCAAACTCAAGGGGGTTGTATATATGCGTATCATCCAGCAAACTCAAGGGGGTTGTATATATGCGTATCATCCAGCAAACTCAAGGGGGTTGTATATATGCGTATCATCCAGCAAACTCAAGTGGGTGGTATCTATGTGTATCATCAAACAAACTCAAGGGGGTTGTGTATGTGTGTATCATCAAGCAAACTCAAGGGGTTTGTATCTATCTGTATCATCAAGCAAACTCAAGGGGGTTGTATATATGCGTATCATCCAGCAAACTCAAGTGGGTGGTATCTATGTGTATCATCAAGCAAACTCAAGGGGGTTGTATCTATGTGTACCATCAAGCAAACTCAAGGGGGTTGTATCTATGTGTATCATCAAGAAACTCAAGGGGGTAGTATCTATCTGTATCATCACGCAAACTCAAGGGGGTTGTTTATATGTGTATCATCAAGCAAACTCAAGGGGGATGTATCATCACGCAAACTCAAGGGGGTTGTGTATGTGTGTATCATCAAGCAAACTCAAGGGGGTTGTATCTATGTGTATCATCAAGCAAACTCAAGGGGGTTGTATTTATCTGTATCATCAAGCAAACTCAAAGGGGTTGTATATATGTGTATCATCAAGCAAACTCAAAAATTTAGACATTCACGTCTGCGAGAATGCTGCACATTCGATTGCATACAGGCCCGGGTCATGTTTTGAGGTGTACCAGGTTTACATTTTATACGAAGTCCATTTAGTTCTTTCTTCTTTGGCAATGCGACTGATAATTTCACTGGTTTCATTTACTTCTATACAGGCCGTTAAGCTATTATTACGTCGAGGTTAAAAGCGTACGGTTCGTACAACAAGTAAACCTAGATGATAGACAGAAGCCCCCCTCAGACCGACTTCTAGACAATGAATGGTGAAAAATCCATCATGGTATACACACTCTGGAGCTCGTGGGGAAGCTGTAGTGACTGCGACGTTCCCGGTAGAAGGAAAAGAATCGGTAAATACCAATTCGGTGTATTGTATAACTTCAGTAAGTCGTTTATTATATTGAGGCATTTTTTAAATTATTGTGTCACCTATTTCCAGCACGTATACAGAAGCTTCTCGTTGGTACTAACAAGTACATTGTAATAAGTTTGTCGCTAGAGAAAGTCTTGCATTTTTTTTGGATTGACCATCTTACATATATTTTGTTCTTGCTCATCATTCCAGGATACTGTTATGCGTTAGTGCCAGATACTGTGTTTACTGGAGGCGTGCCTTGTCGATCATCCCTAGTACCAACAGCTGCCGTCAGTCTGCTAACACTCACAAAAGATATACAGCTGGAGACACCGTGCATGGAATATTGCGTACACATGCAAGGTACCTCTATCATTCATCCACATACTGAGAACCCCCTCCCACAAAACACACAATTACCCCTCCACGCCTTGCAAGCACAAGCTGTACAATCTATACCAAGAAAAGGGGTAGAGGGAAGTATATAATCGGATAAATACATCAGGGTCGCAATCGGAACAGGGAAGTATGAAAAGCACGATATCACTGAAGAAAAATGCTACTTTAACATTCCCTGGTAATACTAGAGGGCTACTACACAAAGGAAGCTGTTCTAATAATTAATCTTAAAAAGGAGAAGTGATCAATCCGAAATACTTTGTTTAGCACAATGTTATCAACCTTTTCACATTATAGGCTAAGTTCTAATTGTTTCTGTTACATATTTAATTAGTTTATTTATTTCCTATTTTTGGTCTTTCATTACTTTTCAATCGCAGATTGATTAAAATTAATTGTTCTATGAGTTCACATATCTCATGAATCATTCTTTTGCTTTTACATGGCTATCCGTGAAATGACGTCATCTTTGTCCCCCCCCCCCATCACAGAGACACCTGTGTACGGACTCGGGCCTTTTACTGGTTTATTTGTTCATGGAGGGAGTAATTCATATAAAACTCTTGACGAGCAAGAGAGAGGTAAGTGCTTAGTTACTGTTGGTTCAACCTCTGACCCCCTCTCTGATCTGTAACGGCACCGCATTCAGTAATTACGAAATTAATTCAGCTAGTCTAGAATGGTTGAGGATATATACTTATATATTCCTGGGCGTTTTTCTTATTTGATCGGTTTCTCGCTTAATTGTCAAAGATGCTGACATAATGGTATGCTTGGTAAAGTATTGTGAATGCCGCTGGTCATCATATATACCGCCCTCTATTTCTCTAGGCTAAATGTCACTGTTTTTAGGCTTTCTAGTCACTTCGCCCAACAACCATTTCGCCCAACTGCCATTTCGCCCAACCAACCTGGTCATTTCGCCCAACCAGCCTGGTCATTTCGCCCAACCAGCATGGTCATTTCGCCCAACCATCATAGTCATTTCGCCCAACCAGCATGGTCATTTCGCCCAACCATCATAGTCATTTCGCCCAACCTTATTTTTACTAATATTCAGTCAGAATAATATTACTTTTTCTATTCCACTAGTTCAATTTGATTTATTTTGGGTTAGGTTACTTCGTAATAGATAAATAGAAAAGTGAGGTCCGCTCGATATCGATCGGAGTCTGAACAGTTATTTCGGGTATAATGGGAGGATTACACTACTTTAGGCGTTTACGCATACAATGGAAGTTATATTATTATACAAACACAGGGGAATCGGTCTTCATAAAAAACCTATCAAACCTAACCCCTAAACACTGATCCATCCTACTGACTAACAATTCCCGAACGTTTCCTTATTAAATTGAAAAAAATATATATATAACCCGTCCGTAATATTGAATTACTATATTTAATCAATGTAACCACTTTATCAATGTAAACGGCCACATATGTAATCACATATGTAATCAATATAACCACGACTTCAAGTTTCCTTAATACTCGGTTCGTATCCCGTAACGTTAACAATTCCCGAACGTTTACTATATCAAACATATCAAACCTAACCCCTAAAACACTGATCCATCCTCAAGATTCCTTAATATTCGGTTCGTATCCTGTAACGTTAAAAATTCCCGAACGTTTCCTTACTAAAGTTAAACAAAGTAAAGGACTTCAAGTTTCCTTAATATTCCTTAATATTCGAACGTTTACTATCAAACCTAACCCCTAACGCACTGATCAATCCTCAAGTTTCCTTGATATTCGGTTCGTATCTTGTAACGTTTACAATTCCCGAACGTTTCCTTTTGAAATAGGTTGGGCGAAATGACCAGACTGGTTGGGCGAAATGACCAGCCTGGTTGGGCGAAATGACCAGGCTGGTTGGGCGAAATGACCAGGCTGGTTGGGCGAAATGACCAGACTGGTTGGGCGAAATGACCAGCCTGGTTGGGCGAGATGACCAGGATGGTTGGGCGAAATGACCAGGCTGGTTGGGCGAAATGACCAGGCTGGTTGGGCGAAATGACCAGGCTGGTTGGGTGAAATGGTAAGGTTGGGCGAAATGGCAGTTGGGCGAAATGGTTGTTGGGCGAAGTGTCCTGCTTCCGTTTTTAGCCACATTTGCTTTCCACGTGGACAGTGATGTAAGAATTTACAGGTCACGTGATGTCTGCTCACCAAACCAGCTGAATCAGATCTCGAGATATGTGAATCAATCTTCGCTCCCGTTCTGAATCGATCGGTTCGGTAGTAGCCTTGGCTCCGACCATTGTGGTCGTATTTGTATCTGTTTTGTATTCGTCTTTTTTTTTACGTATCGTTATAGGACTCTACTTCGGCATTGAGACCTCGTTTGTAACCATTTTCGTTTCAGTACATGTTTTTCTATTTATTATTCAAGGCTTCGTGCAGATTGTATTGTCTGTACCGTGACTGATTGTAGTAACTTGAATTACGAAATCTACTCAGCGCTCGTTCTTTCCTCGTTTATGTATGTGTTATATTATTTGCGTGTAATAGCGAGATTCAAGACTCGTCGTTACTAAAAACAGTACCATCCAAGCCTCATTTGTTTCCATACCACCACCAGTCCTCAGTAGGGAATGATTGGGCGTCCGGAATCTAGATTAAGTTATAGTTACAGTATCTAATACAACCATATTGTAAAAAAGGCTCTCAAATGATAAACTGTCACTTCTTATAAAATTACGACTTTATATGGAAATGTAAGTTGGATTGAACGAAATTGGATTTTGTTTTAAAGTTTGTAATGTTCTATAACAAATCAACACTAACCTTGTGCATCCAGATAAAACAGTTGAATTTCCTATTCGATGTTTCAGAAGAGAGAAAAAGAGGTTAAGTTGGTTTTCCAATCCTTTACGTATTGTCTGACCTCCCTCCATGACATCATTCCCAACATCGATAAAGAAGAATGCCGATAAAAATCCTATGAGGTTGTTAAAGGCTGCACAGCTGCAACCAGAGTATTGTATGGTACCCATTATTCTACACTATATATGAAATACAATATTGGACTCGATCTGACGTAGCACAACAGTAGGAATGCTCAACTTTCAAAGAAAATCTATGTACATAACACCAGCTACGGTATAGTATAATGGTATACGGGATTGATAATCAATGCGAAATGAAGATATTTTGTGATATCAACAAACAAAACCAAATGCCCAATTGTGTAGTCAGGTTTTGTTGATGTGTATCTTTGCTCCTTCCATCTCTACACAAAGTATGTTTTGGCTTGTACTCAAGATATGGCGGTCGTGCATGTCAAGTACGTGTTCGGTATCTTCCCCTTCCTTGCGATATCCTGTATATAAGTATGGTTACACACCTACGCACATATCATGGCATACATACATACATATATACAGACATAAATAGAGAGAAACGGTGAATACTTCCACGGAAAATATAAGACAAGTCTACAGCCATTGGGCTTATGCTGACACACACGTCATTATGAGGACACATAGTACTTTACGTCATTATGAGGACACATAGCACTTTATTCTCATCGATAAAAAATGGATTTGCTGACTATATTTTTAATTATTTTTTTCCTTTTCCGCAGGTCAACAAACATTAAGAGTAGAAGAAGCGACAACGCTACGGCTGGAATGTCCAGAGTAAGAAAAGTTAAACTATCAGATAAGAACTTCTTTGTACGACGCGCGCAAATAGAAAATACTATAACTCTGAGGAGGAAATGTATAATTAACGGTGAGAGGGCCGACGTAGGGATGGATGTCTCATATACACATCTCTGATTCCAGATTGACTTTAGAATGAATTTTATTTGAATGTCCCAATCAAAACGAATAGAAGTTTGGAGTTCATATAATCTTCCCCAAATTCCGTTTGGTTTAGATATAACAGTTGTGTTGACAGGATTGTAAGATAACGGAGACATTAGGATGCGCCATTTGTGTGGGGATTATGTACCCCGAGGTAGTGTGTGCACCCATGGTGCACCAGATAAAGACACTACTCTTATCTTGAAGGCAATTCTATGAGACATTCAGACTAGAGTAAGTGACATTTGCAAGGTCAACTTTTGGCGGAGGGTAAAGGAATGAAACAAAAAAACTTCTTAACAAAGAAAACCAAATTTCCGCTGGTTCCATCAACCGCTATCTAGGATTTGGAACTATTCCGTAGCAACGTTTATATGTCCGTTTGTTGGGGTTTTGCTATTTTTCTGTTTGCGTGAAGGGTGCACGCGTGTATGGAAAGCCAGTCAAACATTTAATCAGGAATTTTAGATACCTCGAAGTATTATCAGATACCTCAAATTTCATTTCAGATATCTCAAATGTATTTAACATATCTACAAATAATTGCAGATATCTTGAATTCAATTATAGATATCTGAAATAGAATTTGAGATATCTGAAATTCTATTTCAGATATCTGAAATTCTATTGAGATATCTCGAATTCAATGTTAGATATCTAGTATTCAATTTCAGATACCTCGAAATCCATTTTAGATATCTCAAATTCAATTTCAGATATCTAAAATAGAATTTCAGATATCTTGAATTCAATTTCCGATATCTGAAATAGAATTTCAGATATCTGATTTAGAATATCAGATATTTCGAATTCAATTTTAGATATCTGGAATTCAAATGTCAGATATCTGAAATAGAATTTTAGATATCTCAAATTCCATTTCAGATATCTCGAATGCAATTATAGATATCTCGTATTCAATATTAGATATCTCGAAATCCATTTTAGATATCTCGAATTCAAGTTTAGATATCTGAAATAATCAACAATTTTACATGTCTGAAATAGAGTTTTAGATATCTCAAATAATAAAAAATTTCAGATATCTAAAATTCCCGATGAAATGTTAAAACTGCCCAGTGCCTGCATTTCAAAAACGATAATATGATTTTGGTTTGTTTTTAACAGCGTACATTGTAGATGCGGTGAGGTGCCGTAGAGCTGGGCACGTTATGCAGATTCCCACAGAAGATCCAAATGAGGGAGAAATTCGTATCTTCATGGACCCGGAGGGAACTCTGACATTTCGAAGGTTAATACTGAACGATACTAATAGATACGAGTGTCACGTGAACCAAAGGAGTATGGCAAACAACAGAGTTCATGGTTAGCACATTACTATAGGACACGCGGAGTGTTAGCTCAGTGGTTAACGCCGGTGCCTTTCAATCATATGGTCCCCGGTTCGAGTCACTCCCAGATTAGTGTATGTCGTCCAGTTACAGAGTTGTTGACAATTAACAATTCATAATCATGGACGTTAAATATGAATGTAAGAGATTGACTTCGGTCAGCTTGCGGCTTTGATAAGCCAATGAGGCTTCTTCGCGAGTTCCTGCTTGCAGGAGGATCTAAAGTGCATACGTGCTATAGAATCAGGGAGATACCATTTATGATATACAGTGCCCCTACTTCCTAATATAGTCTCCATATGATCATATATCAAAGGTCTGCTACTTTATCTAAAACATATTTACGATATTTCACTGGTTTGATTTTTAAGACTCTGCACTAGGTTTGTCTCTTGTTTGGTATGAAATCTAAGACTAGTGCCAAGGTAAGAATGTGACGTTATTCTTGTTTTCTTTTGCCGAATATGTTTACAGAAGTTACTACGGTATTTACAGCATTTTGTCCTAGCTTCATTGTTGCTTGCATTGGGGAAATACCGTATGATTTCCAGTTGAGATATTTAGTAACTCACTGCAATGGTTGTTTCAAAATCTCACTTTTAGTTAGTAATATAGTAATTATGGCTATTTAATACCGAATTCATTTGGGGGCGTGACAATTCTATACTATAAATCTCTGGATTTCGATCTCAGCTCAATATTTCTTAGCGTTTCTTTGCTTTTGTGTTTTTCAGTGTACATACATATAAACAGTATGATAATAGTTGAGTGCTACCGGGGAGCACGTCATACATCGAATTTAAAATAACCTGGAGCTCTCACTACACGGTAGGAAAACGTACCAACCATGCATGGCTATGTGATGTGCTCCCATTCGCTACTAATATATTTTTAACCCCTTTTTCGGTTCGAAGATAGATGTGCGCCATGCGCAGAAAACAAAACGCCACTATAATGGATATTTTACGGTAAATTTGAGAATAATTGCTTACGTTTGAATGATAACGATGTTGAGATTTACTTTACGTCTCTTGAAAAAGGTTCATCTGCACGGACCCTGGCTACTATTCGAATATGAATATGTACTGTCAGAGTATATTATAGATTGCTTACGGCGGTCACTGTATACCACAGCATACACGCTTGCTTACGGTAGCATACGCCTCTTAAAAGCCCCATTGAATTACACACTAAATCATAAAAGTAATGTGGTCGGTGAGTCTGGATAGAAGTTACCTCTAGCTAAACGTTTTGGCGTTCCTTAAGTCTCGCCTAGCGGTAATCTAAAACTAATCAATGAAAACTTCGGTTACATCTAACGAGTTGTGAATTTGTGAAGCTTAAAGCCACATCTCAACTTTCTGACACGTTGACTCCTTGGCACGTCGTTAACCGTACAGTACACAATTAATTGTTCAATTGACTTACACACTAAACTCGTCACTTTCAAGACCTGCCAAAGCATAGACAAAAGTTTTCAACTGGTATATCCTACCCACAACATGATAGCTGACACCCTGGCCTATCATGGCACTTGAAACCTTCCATATCATGACCGTTTAGATTGTGAGCTAGAAGAGGAGCAAGTTTAACATACTGAACCCCCACCCTTCCATCTGCTCGCTCGGAGTAATATCAACATTTAACCAAAGATTTTCTAGAATGGTTGATATCACCTTCGATACTCCCTATTTTCACACCATCTGTACTTTAAATTATGCTCTTTCATATAAAGGCAGAACAAGCAAGGACAGTAACTGTTAACATGCTTAAACCAGCATTACCCTTAGGTACTTTTACCCCTTTTCTCTGACGGTTAACCTTTCAAGCGGATGTACACTACTCTAATTGTGGTGCGGTACCTATACTTCCATAGATAGGCACTGTTAAATGTTATTACGCCCCATTTGTACAGGTCGGGTAGTAACTAATTGCTTCTTGGAAGAGGATTTTTTTAAATATATAAAAACATGTTAAAGATTCCTTTTCGCTTTCCATAACGCATACATATACCCTTAGCAGTGGCTCACATTTCTATTGACTTTTTTATTATATTTATTATAAGAAATTCTGTCAATCTGGAAAATTAATTAACTAACGGTAATTATTGGCAATAAATTGGCAAATTAATTGTCTAACTAAGTAATCAATAGTCTAACGATGAAGCTCTACGTAAAATAGCAGTGTAGGTTGATGCTTTTGGGTGAGCTGGTGGTCTTCAAATTGCTGTTGGGGACAAGCTTCTGAGATTCACTCGCATATACGCACAGCCGTATATTTAGATACGTCTCTGGTATACGCGTAAGCTGGCGCCCTCATACAGTGTATACCAAAGCCGTATATTTAGAGAGTTTGGCCAATCGGGGACCGATTTTGATTGGTCGAGAGGTGACACACCCTCATAGGACGCCATGATAGTTCCAAATCAAAAACTTTTTGCGATGAGCAGACAACACTAACGATGCAATGCATACTTAGGCTAGTACAATACTTGCGTAACAATTATTTTAATTTGTTAGAGAAAACAGAAAAACCTCCTCATATACAACTATGTCTCGATGTGAGGCCTAGGGATGTAGCCAGCAAAGTGAAGATTGAGTTCTTTTTTTGAGGGGTTTTCCAACTAACGTCCAAAGACGAAAGATTTGGAAACAAAAGTTGGTCGGACAGGCTGGCGGTCTAAAGTGAATAGTATTAGTACCAAGCTGTGTGAGGCGAGGATAGGCATATAGCATAGGCCTCATCATCGAAGACTAGATCGTCATGTTTTGGTTATAAAAGGCCAGAAATTCCTGTTTTCTCAATTTTAGATCAAAGCGAACAAGCAAAATATACCTCGCTAATTCGAGGCCTAAGACTGAGTTTAAAAAGCCTGGTCTAGCTTAGTTAGAATTAGGCCAATGCAAGCACTCAGTCTAACTTAGTTAGAGTTAGACCATTAGGCCTATTGGTAGCCAACTAAGGCTAGACCTAAAGTCTGACTGCAGCAGGACTGAGTTAGGCTTAACTTTCCTTTATGCAGACAATTAGCTGCATGACTCGATCATACGACTTGAGCTATGGGTAAAAGAAGTACTACCCTTGGCCACAGATAGTCTAATTACGGAGGGTATAACAATATATAGGGCTATATATGCTTAGCCTGAGATAGGCCAGTTATACAGCATAGTTTTAAATGAGCTAGGCATTACAGCTTCAGTCGAAAACTCCATACAACCTAACCTTTGGCCTACAGGCTTAACGTTAGGGTTTAGCCTAGAAAAGTCCAGTCCATCTCCAACTAACTTATCCTACAAAAGACAAAATACTTGGCTAGGCCTCCTTGTGCGTGCCAACTCTTGTAGCTCACTTTCAAGTTCTCAAATTTAAGTCTTCAATTATGACAGTTTGTAATACAGAGTTTGGAATCAGCATGTACCTTCAAAATTTCTTACTTTCCTCACTTGTATGACCAGGTAATTTCCTACGTTTTGGTTTCAAATTTGCAATCCCCAGGTTCAAAAGTTTATAAGGTTGGCAGGTCTGCTTTGACCATTCAGAAGATAAATTTTTGGTGATTGTGAGCCTGCCCTATTGACTTTGAATATGGCCAATTTGAAAGGTGTCTAAGTGAAGGCAAGTGGAAGCTTAGGAAAGATGCCATCCCCATACTATTTCAGCATAGGACTCATCCCAAGCGAAGGAGAGTACTTGAGAGAGGTTCTGTGCCACCAGTGCTACAAAATGTATTAGTTTACCACAACTATTCTTGATCACCAAATGAAGAAATGCAACTATATTTTAATGATAAACTTGGAAAGTATTTCATGTTTATTGCACTTTTGATGGGATATATTAATTGACCTTGGAAAAGGGCAATCATACTTAATTAATTATTGTTTAACACATGATTATTGCAAACAATAAGATTAACATTTTATAAATATAGGTCTTTTTAACCTCCAGATTTCCCACTTGATTAGTTGATTTACAGCTTGGAGCTGGGAAGTCCAGTGTTCCAACTCCATGGCTTTGGTACTCACTTCTTAAATCAACCCTTCATCATTTACTCAATTACTCAATCATTTACTCAATCTATTCATTCTTCTTCCAAATCCCCCATCATGCATCTGTACTTTTTTGTCATTTCATTCCTGTTTGCCTCCACACCAAGTTTTAAATTTATCTGCTTAATTCTCACTCGCTTCTCATTAAGCAAACACTTCATCATTAACCTCAATCTATTGATTCTTCTTCCAAATTCCTTCATCATGATTCATGCTTCTGAACATGTCATTTCATTCCTGTGTTCCTCCACACCAATTGTTAAATTTGTCTGCTTAATTCTCACTCACTTCTTATTAAGCAAACACTTCATCATTAAACTCAATCTATTCATTCTTCTTCCAAATCCCTTCATCGTGATTCATGCGTCTGAACTTGTCATTTCATTCCTGTTTTCCTCCACACCAATTTTGAATTTATCTGTGGAATTCTAACATCATGCTGTCAATACATTACTAATCAGGCTTATAACTATTTATGCAACTGAGACAATATTTTGTGCCACCCAGCTGATGAAAGCTTTTGCTTTTCTGTAAATTTGTAACATAATATACAGCTGCAAGTTTACAGAAGGTCCCGAGCACAAAACTGGTCTCACAAATAACCAAGAAAGGGACCGAAACTGGAAGGAAGGATAATGATCATATTGAAACAAATGATAAGACCCAGAAGTGATCGGTGATAACACGCTGCAAAGTTTGCAGATACAATCATTTCATATTAGCAGAGAAAAATTCTGTTCATTTGTTTTCAAATTGTCAAGTCTAATGATCTTTTCCTACTTCCAGTCCTGGGGAATAATCATATTCCTTTGTGTACTAACATTTTATATAATAATAAGAAAATCATTTATTGAGTAAGTTAATTTAATTACTTGTTTCAAAGGATTTGCAGAAATATGCTACTCTATATTGATCAGTGAAATGAATAATCGCAGTAACTTATGTGTTTATATTGACTTTGCATTCTATTCAAGATCGTGACACTGAAAATGCAACACCATCAGTCACACCAAATCAGCAAAATAACAAGAGTCAATGTAATCAACCATCAAGATCTGAAGGTTCTCTAAGGTATCGTCTGCCTTGTGCCCAGAGAGAACTAAGGAAAATGAGGAAAGAGAAGGCAGCTATTACCAAAAGCATGCAGGTTTGCTTGCTCCTGACCAGATCAAAGCCATAACCTTAACTAATATAAAGATGTTCAAGACCATCAAAATTTGAACCAAATGTTCTTGGAAGCCAGTCCAAACAGGCATTATTCTGTCAACAGAGTCAATTTTGGATCTTCAAGAAGAAATGATGACAAGGGAAAAAAGTTCCTCCTGACATCACATTTCACCCAAGATTGCTTGGAGAATCTATTCAGCAGTGTCCGGACAATGTCTTCGCCAGTTGAATTCAAGTATGCCCTGCAAATCATAAATGCTGGAAACTATCAAACCGATGAGTACAACTTCCTCACTGATTTCAGTTTTGAAACACCAGACTGTCCAGTATCAGATGACATTCCTGAGGTGAACATTCATCTCAAACAACTGACCCGATGACCACAGATGAAGAAAACAGCCTATACTACCTCAGTGGTTATTGCATAACTAGACTGAAGCATAATGATAAGCACTGCTCAAGCTGTTTCGACAACATTCAATCCACTTCCCCACCATCTTCCATTTTGGCTACATTGACAAGTTTAAGGAGTACACCGATGGTAACCTCGTTTATCCAAATCAAAGGGCTTTCCAATACCTCAAGACCACTGAATGACCTTCAGGAAGTATAGCAGTGATAACCTCATCAACATGGGTAATTCTAAGAAACAGTTGACCTTGGCTATCGATTCAACTGCAACCTGTCAATTTCCAGAGTGTCACAAAATCAAAGGGACACTGCATTCCAGATACCTGATGTCCGTCTCCACATCTTTTGTAAACGTAAAGGGCTGAAAAGAAGACAAAAAATCAGTGTTAAAAATCTGGTGGAAAGTTAGGTAGTAAAAGCATGGCAATGAGGCTTCTTGTTGATAAAATAAAGTAAATAAATCAGACTTGGAGGACATAAGTTTGTCATAGTATCTTAAACCCAAATATATTTATATCCAGTATGCTGTTCACTTGAAAAAATAAAAAAAACCTATGAAATAATATCACCCTGTCAAGTAGATACACTAAAGAAGCTAAACTCTCATCCTGATCCAGAGCAGTCACCAAACTCTGGAGATTTTTACACAAAAACATTGAGATTGGTTTTTAAAAACTAGAGAGGAAAGAACTTTTTACTTCATAAGAAGTTTCATGTCATTATAATCCAATGTGTTTACTTAATTATTTTCCAGCAGATCTGAAAATTAGCATGAATTTGTTCACAAAAGTATGTGAATAACAGTGACCCCACCTACAAATGTGGCCAAACTTGATTACTACAGTGATCATAAATATTACACACCATACATTACTACACATACTGTGTCACCACAGTCAGCATCCATTGCAGTCAGATTCTAAGGGGTTTAATAATACTGTATCAATGACATGACAATCCTGTCTTGTACAACTTGAGAAAGAATGACTGGTAAAAACCTCCAATAATTGGTTTGTTGTAGTCAAATTGAGAAAATATCCCAACTGGATACAGATGATACGGTGTGCACTGTGTGCTGCAAAACTGGTACAGTGTATTTACTGTAGCTTGTGTGTGCTGAAAGCTAATTTTAAGTCTTCAAGATTTTGCAATTGAATAACAATCCAGTTATTTAGGCTAACTCAATTTATAAACAACATTTGGGTATATAGCCTGCAATTTTGACAATACTCCTGCCATCTGTAGCTCATATATTCAGAAAGTAAGAGAAGTACTTTGAAAGTTATACTTTAGCCTTACTGTTTGGCAGTTTTAATATGTGTCATTTAACTTATGTAGACCATTGTTCATATTCCCTGATCAAATCAATATTATTGTACATATGTGATACAGTATCTTATGAATAAACTGATTTCAAATTTCAATTAATGACCTGTCTACTTTCTTAATCATTTTTATCAGCCAACAACTGACACTGAAAATCAATAGTAACCCTGTGGTGATAAACCTAGGCTTAACCCCTCGCCTTACCATGAAGTAGGCCTAGGTACTCATAAAGTTAACTAGGTGTAGGCCTACAGGCTACAGTATAAATACAGGCCCGTGTTTGTGTACTATACACCTACATACAGTAACGTTACGAGTGCCTGTGGGCATGAGAAGCTCCAGAGTCCCACACAACTGTAACAACAACTGTAATGTACAACTGTATCCCTACAGAGATGCAGCTCACTTACTGTAGACTTAGACTAGAGCCATGAGCATTTAACCCTGTCTGTCTATAGCCTATTGACTTACTACAGTACTGTATGCTATTTCGCATGGTTATTTCACTTACCTGGTCGTAGACTTTCATCATAAGGACAACCTCTCGTTTCGTGACGAACGGTTAAAGAAAGTGAATTAATTATGATTTTAATAACGTTGAAATTTTCTTCAAACGTTGTGCAACAAGAAATGCATTTCTTCCGTATAAATAAACGCTATACTACTAGCCTACCAATACTAGGCTAGCTGTATAATTCTTGTACATAGGTTATGTGCGACGCACGGCATTTGCACGAATTCGCGCAACTGTTAAGGAACTATCATGGCGTCCATTGTAAACATATGACGTCACAAATTGCCATTTGGCCGAACTCTCTAAATATACGGCTCTGGTGTATGTATGTATGTATGTGTGTATGTATGTATGTATGTATGTATGTATATGTGATCTTCCCGCAAGCAGGAACTCGCGAAAGAAGCCATGGAGGCTTGTAGACTCGCAAGCTGACCGAAGCCAATCTCTCGGCACACATCCATTTAACGTCCATGTCAGGAAGTTGTTATTGAACAACACCCTTGCCAGACGACACACATTGCTGTCGGCGGGGAATCGAACCGGGGATCTCACGACTGGGAAACGCCGGCGTTAACCACTAGGCTATACACTCCGCCTGGTGTATACGAACGCGCTGTTCTATAAGCCAAACTATCAATAACGTACGCGTAGAGACGCGCGCGTGTACTGGCTCCAAGTGTCTGTGTGTAAGAAGTACAGGTATAGAAATCCAAAGCCGTCAATATACGACACTGTAGCTAGAGCCAACAATCTAGCGCCCTTGCCACTATACAAATGTTGGGCTTCATCATTTAGTATATAGAGTTGCAAGAAATCTTATTTTCACGTGTCTTTGTGTGCATATAGGAGTCGCTAATCTTTCGCTATGTCAGAATACTTTATGAATGAATTACGAACGCGTATCATAGTCTCAAACATGTGCGTGTGCCAACACGCGCGTGGACTGGATTCACCTTTCGCGTGTGAGGCTTGGGTGTATATTTGAGTCGATTCGACGCTGTGTGCAAGATCTTTGATATTATCGAGTACGGTATCTCACGCAGGCGCCAGCACGCATTATTTACAAACGACAGAACAAGCGCACAGATGTGTTTTTTGTTTTCTTAACGTGGACTCGACTGTAATTAACATTACATGAATGTTTTCTAGGTCGTGTGGATTATTTCCTTGTTGCTCATGTTTCCTTTTGCTTCCACCCACATCAACAGGCTGACATTTAATGTACCAACCTGGTTTGAATATCACCATCGCAAGGAAAACGAATAGCCTTATATTATTAAAAAAAGTACTAGGCCTATATGAGAGCGGTTCTTGTCGATGATGATTTCGCCGAGAACGCATCATGGTATCTGTGTGATCTTGGAGGAGCTGGGATTATTAACGCTTTGATGAAATTGAAGATATTGGACTATCATTCCTTGTCGGATAATCACATATTTTCAGAGCAGGACAAAACAGGAAACGCGGAAATGCTGCAAAACTATCTACTCCTTGACTAACCAAGCTATAGAATAGCCTAACTGTTACTTTTACTACTTATAGGATACATCAGTCCTAGACACACAAAGGTCTAACGTAACAGGTTATTAATGGGTAGCATTTGAATAAGACTACTGGAGTCTTTGAGATATATGTATGTGACTTACATGAATGGCTAGAGTACAACAGTTTAACTAGTATGTCATAGCTTCATTAAGGGCTAGCCTAAACCTAAGCCCAGAAACTGGAGACTACCTTGCCTGCAGTCACAGCTTGGATTACTACAAACTAATGAGCATTTTATGGATCTTAGTGCAATGTACAATTATCCTGTGTTATCTTGCTTCGTTACATTCTGCAAAGACAATAAAGTCAGAAATCCACACAAGTCGTTCCCAGCAAGCTATCACAGGATTTCGCGATACAACTAAAGACAGGAATTTCACACGACAAGACGTTAACCAACAGCGGGATTTTAATATTCCAGGAAAGTCCCGAAGCCGAAGATCTTTCGTACGTCCGTTGTTTTCCATGTTCAATCCACTATGCAAGAAAACATTTCGAGCCAGGGCAGTGGTAGTCTATCGTGGTTCTGGACTCAAGCTGACTTGTGACCCGTGGTAAGTGGCGTATCATGGAACGCGAAAAGGGCAAACTTATTCCGTTGTCTTAACTTAGTTTGCTGTTGTCTGTTCCTGCTGTTTTACCACGCTGTTGCTCAAACTCACGTTGATGTCTAAACTACCGTTGTCTAAACTTACGTCGTTGTCTAAACTTACGTTAAACGTAGCAACGAAAAAAGTTTTCCCTTTTCGCGTTCCATATTTTCGCGTTTCATAGCGTATAGCTATGTGAAAACTGTTGTGATTGGTTTATTAATATAATATGAGGGTATACATCCAACAGGTTGTATACAGTATCCACGGGATGCCAATGTGCCAAAACGTGTGGTATAGTAGTAAACGGTAACTTAGCATGTTCCGTTACTTCGTAAAGCGACTGTATCAAATAGGTTACGTCTAAGCTGCACGGAGAAACATGTTAAGAAGTTTCTATGGAGAAACTAATCTAAAGTATAAAAAGATCGACATACCTTTAAATACTATGTCCTTTCACCGTTTGGATCCTGGTCTGTTCCTAACGCTGGAATCCGCAAGTCTAAGTCGACTTATATTGATGTAACCAGACTGTATATTATGCTCGAAGGCTAGACTACAGGCTAGATATTAATGATGGCGCTATGGTGCTAAATATTTTACAGCTTTCGCGATCCAATAGCTTCCAGTAACAAAATGGAAGATGGTGTATCGCGTAAACGCTCTCGCGACCGAATAGCTTCCAGGTACTAAAATGATATATGTATGATCACGTAAACACTCTACGAATCGGTGGCGAATATTTTCGCCAGCCCCTATTAGAAGTGTGGATGCTTACGCTACATCTAGATTATAATAAAATACAAGTCCTCGCTCGGCGCGATGGCTATAGATATTAGTATAAGTAGGTAAAGCGGACCTACGTATAAGCGCTATTGGTAGAATCAACGGTAGGCTACATATAATTAGTAACGCTGAAGTGTTCCTCGAAGTTAAGTCGAATTTAAGGTTGGATAAACTGTCCTCGGGTAAAATCCATAGATAATAATAAACGTTCTGTGAAAAGATCCTTAAATATGCTAAGATCCGAGAATCAATCGCTGTAGGAGACGTTCGCTACTAAATATGAACGGGTGGCCAAGTCAATTGCTCGCGTCGCTCGTCGGTTGTGCCCACTGATCTGTACATTAACGTGTACAGATCAGTGGTTGTGCCCACGCTTCCTAAAAACTTTCCAACCCCTGAAAATCAGGGACTTCCGGAAACCCGTCACGGAATGTTCAATTCTAAAGGAGGGTGGACGAAACTAATTACTACACATGTACTGAGGTGCCGTGTTCGAAATCATACTGTGATCATTTTTTCGAACGTATTTTTTATACACATGACCTCAAAGAAAATGGCTAGAACTTGAGAATGCTACATTTTGAGGCACTATGAATTATTTCACCTATTTACCGGAATTATACAGATAGTTTTTGTTTACATCGCGAGAGCGAAGTTAGGGGATTGTTTCCTTCCTCCAAGGTTTATACTCAATAACTTTAATGTATCTAATTCCAGTGGAACTAATCAAGGATTAGACGACATCACAGTTTTGAGATACAGGAGTGAACAACATAGTAGTGTATAAGAGAGATCGTCACCGAGTCACTACCGTTATCTTGAACAAGAATATTTGTAATTTTGTGCTGAAAGTATCCTTACCTTACCTTACCTTATACCAGTTTACTTTAAAAAAAAAAAACGTTGTCCTTGTATTGATACACTTTAAACTGTTATACCGCTGTGTGTATTAAACTTGGGGAAAAGTGCTCGTAGATCATAATACTTGAAAGCTTCCAATGACGATACCGTCATGATTTTACACTGATTGGAACCCTAGAAGAGACCCCTTCATGGAATTCAGCATATATAGGCTACACAGCTGTAAAGCTACGTCAGAGTAGCACATTGCGTGACAGCCAGCTGGGAACTGGTGACAGAAGATTTCAAATCATTCTATTCAGAGGATTTGACCACTTAATGCTGCTAAAACAAATCTAACTCATTCCTAAAACGTTAGTAATGGCTGCACCTCAGAGGTTAGGTCTGGCACCCAGACCCCCTGAAAACACCCCCAGACATTTATTCCTCATCCCATCTAACCAATCGACCAAACATTGTAAACCTTACTACCAAGACCAGCACAAATAGCAAAAATGATAAACTGATAGAAATATCAAGCTATGTCAATATTAAAAAATGTATATATATATTAGATAAGATATTGGTTTCAGAGCCACTCAAGCCCGTAACCCTACCCAGCAGGTTGAATTCGTTCCATCTAGCCTCTTAACTAAACAAAAAAAAATCAAGAAAGGACCATATGATGAAAAACATGTTTCACATAAATTTGAATGTCATTCTTTTGTTTGTCAGTGGGTACGTAAGAGAACGGATAGTCTGGACGAAGCTACCACTAGAGTCGTTTTACCAATCAGCAGATTCGTTAGATATAAAGGAGACGATTATCCCGCGAAATGAAGAAATCGATAACACCTTCCAACAAGGCGGCAACGACGTAGGGATATTTTATGGTGACGACATGGCACTTGGGATACGTAGAGCTATCGAGTCAAATGCTGGGATATATCAGTGTAAAGTGAAATCTCCTTTCCAAGATAACTCCTTCATTGACAGCAGGTATGTATTACATCTACCAGTGGCGTAGGAAGGTACTTTTGAGTGGGGGGGGGGGGCTGAAGACTGATGGCCGACCTGGGGGAGGGGTCTAAGGGGAGGGGGATTTTTTGGGCATTTCCAGGTGGCCTCAGATGCAATTTGGTGCAATATAGCACACTTCAACACCCACTCCATTTTTAAAAAAAATTTGCATTTTCACCTGGCCTTAGATGCAATTTGGTGCTCCAAATGAGATTTTTTCTCATTTGGAAATGAAAAAGGGGTTTTCTGACTTTCGAAGCGGGGGGGGGAGGCGGAATGATACTTCCGCCCCCCATATTTTTCACTGGGGGGCTGGCACTTACCCAGCCTCCCGGTTCCTACGCCCTTGACATCTACTACATGTCTACTACACACATATTAGTTTTGCACCATGCAGTCATCGGCGTGCATTATCGGTGCCGCATGGTATTGGCAATATCGTCCACATATCGATTTCGGCAGTTTGCATCAACTGACGATAACTGCTAACCAACTATAGTCTAGAGCAGGGTTTCCCTAACTTTATCCCACTACGAACCCCATATGGATGTCAGAATTGTCCACGAACACCAAAGGTTTCGAGACACGATCTGAGTCATTGTTATACTGTAATACGCACAACAGTGCTTCGTAAAAGATCAAGTTCATAAGAGTAACATCGTAATGAAAAAAAAAATGAAAAAAAACAAGAGATGAACAAATATTTATTTGGAAACTTCAAGATCAGATCAGCTCTTTATCTTCACGACGCACTGTCATGCGTACACCAACTTCACCAAAGTCATGCGGCCTGATGTGTCTGTTTCATAATTCAGTTATTATCACATGCACGGTACGGTACTACTATGGAAACATATGCGTATGGAACGCAAAAAGAGTTGGTCGATATGTACGACCTTTGTACATTACTCAATTATAGAGTCAGCAAGGCATGAACATTGATTGTATATCGATATAGTAACGGTACGGTATCGGCCTATTTATTGGCATATATCGGATAATAGTAACTTGCGGATATTTTAGCGACATCGGTGCCACACTATGAAACACCACTATAGTAACTGACGCCATAACTAACTCATGTTAAAGACTACAACTTAAACAATCAAGAATACATCTTAAACAATCAAGAATAATTAGACACCTTTGGGAGATATCAAGTTACAAGTGTACCTTATATACGAGTCTATACGGGTATGGTTGAATTTAGAATGACCTAATCTGTTTACATTTGCGTTCACTTCTATGCTAAGGATGATATTTGTGAATGTCTTTGCTACAAAGATGAAGTTCATATAACAACATATACTTTTACCTTCATGTATGTCAACACAAACACTGTGTATTTTCACCATCATGAAAAGAAAAATATAAAAAAAGAAAGTGGAACGGGTAAGGGGAGGGGAGCGGAGGGAAGAGGGGGGAAATGGTGGACATCATAGGCACCTCTATCACTTATAAGGTAATGGTGGTCGCTTGGGTTTGTTTCTTCATTGACAGTTTACATGTAAATTGCAACGTAAGTTATATTTACTCAACTTCGAACAAATTCTGCGGTGATAGTACAATTTGCTATACATCTAACTTTGGTCTCGGTTTTTGCGCTGTTAGTTTGACGAGTTGATTAGCGTTAATAAATGAAATGATATATTACTTGATCATTATGATATCATCGTGCAATTGGAAACGCCTGCCAAAGTAAAAGCTGTTGCACTGGAGTCGTCTACTCCCACTGAAGGCAGAGCTATTAATGAAATTATAAGGGTTTAATAACTTCATCAAAGCGACGCGTCGTACATTAGAGGCTGTAATTAAAGATGGAATTTCTCATGCAGGAGTCACAAATAAATTCTGTAATATTTATTGCTTTGTTTGGTACTTCTGCACGAGGAGACGACATAATGTGCTACAATATGTTATGACATATAAATCATGGTAAGTAAAATACTTTTAATTTATGACAAAACTGATATTGGAATCATTTCCGACGCTGATTTGAACGCTTCCCGGATTGGATCCAGCGTCTCGAGCTTGCAAGTCGAACAACTATTTTGCGAACCCGAAGAGGGCGCTCGCCGAAAGAGGGCGCTCCACCAAAATGTTTGGCCTCAGTGTCCTTTTTTTAATATTTATAAACATGTCAAAATGCTCGAGTCAGTGCAGATCACGACAATCAAGTACAAGAAAACTGATACAAAACGGTACCAAACTAATGTTGCCGGATGAATTTACAAAATATCACAAAATGTTAAGGAAAAACATCATTTCTTTGTGCTGCAAAATGCTATGAGGATGTGATCTCCGTTTATATACAGAAATTGTTAGCAACTTTGGTATAGCAAATCAACTTTAACCACAAGATCCCAGCAAGTAATCTTATTTTCCTTATTTTATTATATATATAAAAAAAATTACTTTAATTCGGCCGGCTTGGTAAAACTGATAAACAAGCGAAAATACTGCTTTAAGAAGAAGCATGTGGATTGGATACCTTCTTACGTTTCATTAACATTCCGTGTGTTGTACTAAATATAGTTAACCTTTGCATAGTGTACGCAAACTTCTTCTTATTATCCAAAAAAAAACTTATTTACGAATCCATCCATAAAGGAGACAAAAACGTAATAAACGTCTCGCTTTTGCCGCATTTAAGACATATTTTGGCGGAAAATCAAATGTATATTTAATTTAAATGCATTAGAGATTTTCTTTTTTTTTTTGTGTCCAAAATACACATTATTGCAAGTCAACAGAAAACAGATTTACTCTGTGACAATTTTTTATTATTGTATATTTGCAGGAGGTATAGATCTAATCTAATGTATTTCAAATACTTCTTCAAATTGTTTGATTTCAAACTATATCAAGAAAGTTTGCTGGAATAATTCTATATTCTATATTATTCTATATATTATGTCAATCATTTCAATGCTATTTATTGATACACGTTAAACTAGCAATCACATCTGCAAAAGATAGATATATAAAAGATGTATGTGCGGTAGAACATAAATAGACAAATCTTCTTCAACATTGTTTCAAAAAAATTGTAAATTGTATCCTTTTGCATCTAAGCACATCATTTTACCAACCATTTCTCAAATAGGTAAGGGGCAACCCCTCCTCCTAGATGCCCCGGACAAGAAAACATCTTAATAGATGCAAATAAAAATCATCCCTGCTGTGCAGTATAGATAAATATATGACATGTCTTCACCATTGTTGCAAAAGTTACACAATTTACATTTTTTTCTCAAAAAGGGGAGTGGCAAACACTCCTATCAGAACACCAGGGCAAACATAATGTTTAGGTGCCTCACACGGATGGAGGGTAAGGGAAGGCGGTAAGAGGGGTGTACATTTAGCTCAATAATAAAAATAAAAATATGATATTTATAAAGGTAAATCACATTAACTCACTATCTTGAAATGATGAGTAAACAAACTTTTAGAACTTAAGCAAAAAAAAAAGAAGAAATATATGTGTAATCCAGTCTTGATACAATGTTTTCTATAAACATTCAACATGTGCAATGAGTAAATACTATACTCTGAAAGCATAAAAAAAAAACATTCGTCAATAATCGTCAACAGGCCTCGGTGAATTCTCTCACAGTGTTTATTTCTTTGTTGGACGTATCTTCATCCCGGTGGAGGCGATGCGTTGAGGGATTGTAAACCAGAACATATTACTGTAGTTGCCATTTAAATCACATTCTATGGTCATAGTTTCGTCTTGACGATGCCACCAAGGACCAATAGATATGGGTTTAAGAAATTCAGTAAACTCCTGTACCGACTCATCGTCAGTATTCCCATTGCCTTCATCATGTTGAACACTATAGTCATATTGAGTTGGTGTATGTACCGATGTGACACTGTCACTGCTCTGGCTAACCGTCACGGCTTGCCAAGCGGCGGTAAGATCAGTCAGGAACGGCTGATGATTCGAGTAAGCCGTCAAAGAATCACCTATCATAAATATTAAAGGCAAGGGAAGAAAAAGACCTTTGTTACAGCTGTTTATATATAAGAAAGTATCCTATCAGGAAAAGATTGAAGAATCATAATAGTTTTTTTTTTCCATTCCCACTTTTACTTTTCCTTTAACTCACACTTTCACTTTTTCTTTTAAATTCACACCGTGTGAAGTTAAGGAAAGGTGAAAGTACCTTGGCTCTCCAGTGTACTCGAAGACACGCGAGGTACGAGGGGGAGGGAAAGGCGGAGGCGAAGGAAGAGAGGGGGAGGATTACAGAAGTGGTACGCAAGGGGGTACGGCATAATTTTTGTTAGCATGAGGTCAATTTGTAAGAGTTTTTAACAATATTATCTCTTTATCGAAGGGGCGTCGGGGCCGGTACAAGCCGGACCAATATTCACGGCGCCAAAAAAAAAAAAAAAAAAAATTGGACTAAGAAAAAAAAATGGCATGGCAGGGGTCTTGTTTTCAAGCTCGGGAAGTGCCATTTCCTGCAATCTGGGAGACATTTTTTCAAAATTTTCTCCATTACTCTAAGCGCCAACCATGGTGACGCGTAGCATAGTTTGACCTACGAAAAGTCCCCCCGATAATTATGATAGAGGACCACACTCTGATCTGCCGTACCAATCCCAAATAGCTTCCGACGCCCCTGCTGGTCGTTATTTGCCGCGACCTTTTGGAATTTAAAACTGTTGATAGGTTTCAGTGGTTCAGCAATGAATACATGTAGAGGGTTTCGGTGAATTTTCTAAAAATTGCAGACTTGTTTTGAGTCCGTGGACGTATACTTGTTATCTAGAATACTTGTCTGTACTCGTCGGTATGAGTTTGTGTTCGTATGACATATTCGGGGCAGTTTGGAAGTGTCTTGTAGATATCAATGCAAGGCTAAGAAGCCGTATAGGAGCTCAACTTTGACAAACTCCACGAAGAAGAACAAAAATCGTGTTCAGACTGAATCTTCCTCATACAAATTACCTGCGTTTCCTTTGAAGTCTCCAAGTTGAAGAGCGTATTTCTCTGGTTTGTTACTGATTTGAAATAAACTGTATTGGGCTTTGTACGAGTTGTTGTTTATATCCATGAAATCTATTTTCAGCTCGTATTGCATTTGGTTTGTCAGAGTGTATAGGTTCTCATTGCCTAGCCAAAACTCGCCAAGTAAAGATCCGAAACCTTCAGAATAATTCTGCTCAGGTAGAGCGAAGTTTTGCGAACCATTAAAACGTCGTTGAAACACCTGTGAAAGAGAACATTGAAATAATTGCTAATTACGAAAGAGATAATTGAGCATTTAACCCAATTGTCGCAGTGCAAGTTTAATAAAAAAAAATAGCAAAAAATCAAACAGAAATCAACATACTGGTATTTTTCCGTCAGCTCCTCGTTATTGATGCATACATGAAGGGGGGGGGGGGTGTATGCGAAGACAGTCATGGCGTGATATCGCAGGTTATCATGAAAGCGAATGATGGAAATTGTCAATACTGGATGACCGTAAACGTACAAATTATATTATTGTAATCGGAGTCGTTTTCTTAAAATTCAACAATAAAGTGCAATTTTTAACTTAAATCAAATGTATTTAATGCAGATTTCTACCCCCCCCCCAAACGCCCCTCCTCCCTCCCCTTCACACACACACACAGATCCAGTCCCTTTTGTGAACATACCTCAGGGTTGTCCAACCTTTTGCAGAGGAGGGCCACATGGATAATTATAATGAAGGAGGGGGCCGCATGAACCCTACGCTCGATTTTTCGATTTTTTTTTTGGGCAAAAAAAGGCAAAAAAACAAATTGTGAGCACTGCGCGCGGAGCGCACTGATTTATTTCCCTTCCTGACAAAACAGATGAATAAAGTCCAGCCGCCCCCCCCCCCCCCCTCCGCTGAGAATGTCACACCAGTATGCAGTTTTTTGGACCCAGAAGGTTCGAATGATTTGATTATATAGCTTCAAATTGTAATCAATAAATCTGCTCACTAAAATTTCGCACCGTAGAGCATTTCCGGCGGGCCGGACTATAGCCGCGGGCCGTAAGTTGGACAACCTTGACATACCTGAACACATCCCATAACATTACTATACGTAAAATGCACGTCATACGTACCGTCCACCCACCACCGTCACTCATATTACAGAAGACTTCCAATGTGGTTTCCCTGTTTTTGTTTGGTTGGATGGTGTAGACGCGACTTTCTGCCATGTCATCATGTTCGAATATCTCCATACAATCGGTCGGATATCGGCACACTGTGCCATCATCTACGTAATCTTTTTCACAATGACACTGACCGGCGTTGTTTAGGACCTTGCAGGTGGCGTTAACACTGCATGTGTAACTTACACAGGTAACGTTACCATCAACACACGAACAATTCAGAGAACAGTTAGGATAAACATAGGACCCACCTGCCTAAAGATCACAAAAGAAGAACAAAAAAAATAGCAAAACGTGTTAACTGTTAAAGATTATATTGATGAGGAACATTTGTTGCTGGCTAATGAAAAGTAGAAAATATTCTAAGCATCCTCAAATGAAATTCACATTCAATTCTAACGCATCGTTTTCGAAATACCATTTGAAGTTGAAATTCAGGCATGAAGGAAACAGAGATGATCACATACATGCAAACTGAAAAGTTGGTTTCATTTTTCATGTTTTGTACATTCTAAATCTATTTTTCTTCGTGATCGGGATGTATTAAAAACATATAATACACTATACAGTCATTTTGGGTATTGATAACTTTACAGCTCCTCAAACAAAGATGAAACCTTATCCAATCCAACGTTCAAAACAATAAAGTGAAATATTAAAGAAAAACAAAACATTTTTGCTATCAGTGTCTAACTATGAAATCATACCTGTTTCCTTCAAGTTCATTTGTGTTACAAACCTTGACAATTACAACTAGGATAATCTCAAAAACACAATGCTGGAATTGCATTATCAAACATAATTTTATAACATATGAAGCTTATTAATCGGTCGCTGGACTACTAGTCTAACGCAAAGATAATGATAGTCCAGTTCCGGGGGAGAGGAAGCTTTCAAAAAGGGCACAACATCAGAGGGACACTTTCTCATTCCACAACCACCAATCGTTATGCTATAAAGCGATACACACCGGCCATATCACTTAAGTGTTAGTATGCTATCAATACTATTTATTGATATTGTTTATTGTTAACCATTCTACAAAAAGATAGCAACCCCCCACACTCTTTTGTTGTTGATTATTACCTATCAAAATTAAAATTCTGTTGATCGTCGTTCTTTTACTCATGAGGTATTTATGGTCTTCCCAAAAGGGTGAAGTTACACATGTCTACTGTAACTTTCAAAGTTTCAATACATTCACCAAGCCAAGTAGAGGAAATATTAAGAAACATTTCACGGGTAGCACTTTACAGTTATGTATCTGTGACGCCATTTTACTCACATTCTGTGCATGTTATCAGGTCTCGTTTTCAAAGGTCATTTATATTATTTTTTGTACACATAAGTAGATTTTCCACTTTTGAAATTAGAGTGTATTCTTAGTAAAAGAGAAGAGGTGACCTCTTCCTTCAAGGTTACCTACCTCAATTGTGACACCTTCCTCGGTCTCTGTTCCCTCCAGAAAACAGTCATCACATTCGCCCGGGGCAACACATTCATCTCCATTCAACTGAAACTCTTCTGGACAAAAACAAGATTCCTCATTGCGGCGACAAGGAATGCTGTCATCAGGATCCGGACAAATTCTCTGGGAGACACAGTAACCATAACGCATGTTGTGTGGACAGCTCTCTATAACACCATCTTCTGATGAAAAGTTAAACTTACCTGTCGACAATAGTTTGTAACCGCTTAATTCGTCGTCACTTATGCGAAAATTGTCATAGGTCACGTGGATGGATGAACCATTAGATGTCGTCATATCGATCCGTAACTGATATGATTTCTGATTGGTTAAATATGAGAGCTTTTCATTGCCAATCCAAAAGTCATTTGGAGACAATCCGAATCCAACTCGGTAGTCTTCCCAACTCCGATTAAATGTTACTGTCGAATCTAAATCCGCTCTTCTTTGTATTAGCTATTGAGTGAAAGATAAAAATCTAAACTTAAGTTAAAAAAAAATGTTTTCCGACGGAAATGGAGGCGGTATTGAATAAGTTAGCATGCAAAGACTCCAGATGTGTGACCTGATTAATTCACTCTGGCTTCGGCTTTGAGTACAACGTTTCTGTATGCTGTCGTGTTGGACGAATCTAACCGCAGTAGTAGGCCTAGGTACCGACTTTGCGATCCACGTTGTAGCAACTGCCGACTTTGCAATCCGAGGTTCCCTTACAAATTTTGCAAGGTCGGTAAGAGTGACTACATAGTTTTCCCTTTCGGGAAAACCGAAATGGGAGAAATATACATAATATGAGCCACTCACTTTGTTGACGGTTATCATATCAATGCCTTGTATATTGTAGCCTGTATTTCTGGACAATTTAATAAATCAAAAGTACTCCGAATGTATATGTTGCCTAGTCGTGTGCCCACTCGGCACTCGGATTCTGTTCTGCTGTAAACTTGGACTATGATGCTTGGTACCCGAAAGTATTTGGTACTCGAACGTACATGGTACTCGAATAAAGCTATTAGACTATAACACTAATACATGAACAAATCCCATAACATTACTATACGTAAAATGCACGTCATACGTACCGTCCACCCACCATCGTCACAGAAGACTTCCAATGTGGATTCGCTGTTTTTGTTTGGTTGGATGGTGTAGACGCGACTTTCTGCCATGTCATCATGTTCGAATATCTCCAAACAGTCTTTCGGATATCGGCACACTGTGCCATCACCTACGTAACCTGTTTTACAATAACACTGGCCGGCGTTGTTTCGGGTGGCGTTGCAGATGGCGTTAACACTGCACATGTAATTTACACAGGTAACGTTACCATCAACACACGAGCAATTCCGAGAACAAGACGGAGAAACATATGACCCACCTGCCTAAAGATCAAAAAAGAAGAGAAGAAGAAAAAGGGAAATAAAAACAAAACGTATTAACTGTTAAAGATTATATTGATGAGGAACATTTGTTGCTGGCTAATGAAAAGTAGAAAATACTCTAAGCATCCTCATATGAAATTCACATTCAATTCTTACGCATCGTTTTCGAAATACCATTTGAAGTTGTAAAGCGAGCATGAAGGAAACAGAGATGATCACAAACATGCAAACGGCCAAATTGGTTTGACTTACATTTTTTTTTACATTCTTAATTTATTTTTCTTCATGATCGGGAATGCATTATTACATATAATACACTATACAGTCATTTTGGGTAATGATAACTTTACAGCTCCTCAAACAAAGATGAAGCCTTATCCAATCCAACGTTCAAAACAATAAAGTGAAATATTAAAGAAAAACAAAACATTTTTGCTATCAATGTCTAACTATGAAATCATACCTGTTTCCTTCAAGTTCATTTGTGTTACAAACCTTGACAATTACAACTAGGATAAAAAACTCAAAAACACAATGCTGGAATTTCATTATCAAAAATAATTTTATAACAACATATGAAGCTTATTAATCGGTCGATGGACTACTAGTCTAACGCAAAGATAATGATAGTCCAGTTCCGGGGGATAGGAAGCTTTCAAAAAGGGCACAACATCAGAGGGACACTTTCTCATTCCACAACCACCAATCGTTATGCTATAAAGCGATACACACCGGCCATATCACTTAAGTGTTAGTATGCTATCAATACTATTTATTGATATTGTTTATTGATAATCATTCTACAAAAAGATAGCAACCCCCCACACTCTTTTGTTGTTGATTATTACCTATCAAAATTAAAATTCTGTTGATCGTCGTTCTTTTACTCATGAGGTATTTATGGTCTTCCCAAAAGGGTGAAGTTACACATGTCTACTGTAACTTTCAAAGTTTCAATACATTCACCAAGCCAAGTAGAGGAAATATTAAGAAACATTTCATGGGTAGCACTTTACAGTTATGTATCTGTGACGCCATTTTACTCACATTCTGTGCATGTTATCAGGTCTCGTTTTCAAAGGTCATTGATATTATTTTTGTACACATAAGTAGATTTTCCACTTTTGAAATTAGAGTGTATTCTTAGTAAACAAGAAAGAGGTGACCTCTCCCTTCAAGGTTACCTACCTCAATTGTGACACCTTCCTCGGTCTCTGTTCCCTCCAGAAAACAGTCATCACATTCGCCCGGGGCAACACATTCATCTCCATTCAACTGGAACTCTTCTGGACAAAAACAAGATTCCTCATTGCGGCGACAAGGAATGCTGTCATCAGGATCCGGACAAATTCTCTGGGAGACACAGTAACCATAACGCATGTTGTGTGGACAGCTCTCTATAACACCATCTTCTGATGAAAAGGTAAACTTACCTGTCGACAATAGTCTGTAACCGCTTAATTCGTCGTCACTTATGCGAAAGTTGTCATATGTCACGTGGATGGATGAACCATTAGATGTCGTCATATCGATCCGTAACTGATATGTATTCTGATTGGTTAAATATGAGAGCTTTTCATTGCCAATCCAAAAGTCATTTGGAGATAATCCGAATCCAAGTCGGTAGTCTTCCCAACTCCGATTAAATGTTACTGTCGAATCCAAATCCACTCTTCTTTGTATTAGCTATTGAGTGAAAGATAAAAATCTAAACTTAAGTTAAAAAAATGTTTCCCCGAAGGAAATGGGGGCGGTATTGAATAAGTTAGCATGCATAGACTCCAGATGTGTGACCTGATTAATTCACTCTGGCTTCGGCTTTGAGTACAACGTTTCTGTATGCTGTCGTGTTGGACGAATCTAACCGCAGTAGTAGGCCTAGGTACCGACTTTGCGATCCACGTTGTAGCAACTGCCGACTTTGCAATCCGAGGTTCCCTTACAAATTTTGCAAGGTCAGTAAGAGTGACTCCATAGTTTTCCCTTTCGGGAAAACCGAAATGGGAGAAATATACATAATATGAGCCACTCACTTTGTTGACGGTTATCATATCAATGCCTTGTATATTGTAGCCTGTATTTCTGGACAATTTATAAAATCAAAAGTACTCCGAATGTATATGTTGCCTAGTCGTGTGCCCAATCGGCACTCGGATTCTGTTCTGCTGTAAACTTGGACTATGATACTTGGTACCCGAAAGTATTTGGTACTCGAACGTACATGGTACTCGAATAAAGCTATTAGACTATAACACTAATACATGAACACATCCCATAACATTACTATACGTAAAATGCACGTCATACGTACCGTCCACCCACCATCGTCACAGAAGACTTCCAATGTGGTTTCCCTGTTTTTGTTTGGTTGGATGGTGTAGACGCGACTTTCTGCCATGTCATCATGTTCGAATATCTCCAAACAGTCTTTCGGATATCGGCACACTGTGCCATCACCTACGTAACCTGTTTTACAATAACACTGACCGGCGTTGTTTCGGGTGGCGTTGCAGGTGGCGTTAACACTGCACATGTAATTTACACAGGTAACGTTACCATCAACACACGAGCAATTCCGAGAACAAGACGGAGAAACATATGACCCACCTGCCTAAAGAACAAAAAAGAAGAGAAGAAGAAAAAAGGAAATAAAAAACAAAACGTATTAACTGTTAAAGATTATATTGATGAGGAACATTTGTTGCTGGCTAATGAAAAGTAGAAAATATTCTAAGCATCCTCATATGAAATTCACATTCAATTCTTACGCATCGTTTTCGAAATACCATTTGAAGTTGAAAAGCGAGCATGAAGGAAATAGAGATGATCACAAACATGCAAACGGCCAAATTGGTTTGACTTACATTTTTTTTAAATTCTTAATTTATTTTTCTTCATGATCGGGAATGCATTATTACATATAATACACTATACAGTCATTTTGGGTATTGATAACTTTACAGCTCCTCAAACAAAGATGAAGCCTTATCCAATCCAACGTTCAAAACAATAAAGTGAAATATTAAAGAAAAACAAAACATTTTTGCTATCAGTGTCTAACTATGAAATCATACCTGTTTCCTTCAAGTTTATTGTGTTACAAACCTTGACAATTACAACTAGGATTAAAAACTCAAAAACACAATGCTGGAATTGCATAATCAACAATAATTTTATTACAACATATGAAGCTTATCAATCGGTCGCTGGACTACTAGTCTAACGCAAAGATAATGATAGTCCAGTTCCGGGGGATAGGAAGCTTCCAAAAAGGACACAACATCAGAGGGACACTTTCTCATTCCACAACCACCAATCGTTATGCTATAAAGCGATACACACCGGCCATATCACTTAAGTGTTAGTATACTCTCAATACTATGTATTGATATTGTTTATTGTTAACCATGCTACAAAAAGATAGCAACGCCCACACTCTTTTGTTGTTGATTATTACCTATCAAAATTAAAATTCTGTTGATCGTCGTTCTTTTCCTCATGAGGTTTTTATGGTCTTCCCAAAAGGGTGAAGTTACACATGTCTACTGTAACTTTCAAAGTTTCAATACATTCACCAAGCCAAGTAGAGGAAATATTAAGAAACATTTCACGGGTAGCACTTTACAGTTATGTATCTGTGACGCCATTTTACTCACATTCTGTGCATGTTATCAGGTCTCGTTTTCAAAGGTCATTGATATTATTTTTGTACACATAAGTAGATTTTCCACTTTTGAAATTAGAGTGTATTCTTAGTAAACAAGAAAGAGGTGACCTCTCCCTTCAAGGTTACCTACCTCAATTGTGACACCTTCCTCGGTCTCTGTTCCCTCAAGAAAACAGTCATCACATTCGCCCGGGGCAACACATTCATCTCCATTCAACTGGAACTCTTCTGGACAAAAACAAGATTCCTCATTGCGGCGACAAGGAATGCTGTCATCAGGATCCGGACAAATTCTCTGGGAGACACAGTAACCATAACGCATGTTGTGTGGACAGCTCTCTATAACACCATCTTCTGATGAAAAGTTAAACTTACCTGTCGACAATAGTTTGTAACCGCTAAATTCGTCACTTATGCGAAAGTTGTCATAGGTCACGTGGATGGATGAACCATTAGATGTCGTCATATCGATCCGTAACTGATATGTATTCTGATTGGTTAAGTATGAGAGCTTTTCATTGCCAATCCAAAAGTCATTTGGAGATAATCCAAATCCAAGTCGGTAGTCTTCCCAACTCCGATTAAATGTTACTGTCGAATCTAAATCCGCTCGTCTTTGTATTATCTAGTGAGTGAAAGATAAAAATCAAAACTTAAGTTAAAAAAATGTTTCCCCGAAGGCAATGGGGGCGGTATTGAAGAACTTAGCATGCATAGATTCCAGATGGATGAGTACTCCGAAGTACTCCGAATGTATATGTAGCAGAGTCGTGTGCCCACTAGGCACTCGGATTCTATTCTGCTGTAAACTTGGACTATGATACTTGGTACCCGAAAGTATTTGGTACTCGAATAAAGCTCTTAGACTACAACACTGATGTGTATAGACATTTTGTTGTACCGGATGCCACGATACCTCCCTCCTCCTTGCTCTGCATGGAGAAACGATGTCAAGAAGGTGAAGTAATTTTAAGCTTGAAGACACGGGATGTTCTCTGAGATGAATTTAAGAAACTTCGTCGAATTCAAACAAATTTTCTGCAATTAGTAGTATATTTGTAAGAATTTAAGTAAAATTTTACGACAAAATTGGGAGGAAGAGCTAAACCGGGATTAACTTCCTCGCTCTTTCAACTTATTCTGTTCAGACTGTCTGCTCTTTTTGACATACTTGACCGCTGAGTGATAGATATCACGTGATTTCCTTGAAGACAATTACCATTGTAAACTAAAGAAGTATCTTACACACATTTTACAATGCAATGAACTCGACACATTCTACGTTACGTACCGTCCATGCCGTACCGTCGTTCTGGCTGCAGTCACAGTAAGCCTTGAAGGGTTGATCATTATAACCGTCTGGTTGAATGAGGTAATCACCACTCAATCTGGACGTTCCGCAATCATCATGCACTGCATCCTCACAATCCCTCGCAAACTCATACAAGTACAGAGTATAATCTATACCAGATCAGAAGAGAAGAAAATTATCATCTCTTCTTTATTATACATAAGAATAAATTGTAATCGATGCAAATACTTTATAGATTTAAGTTAATAGTACATGTCGATGCGGAAAGAATGACGCTCGACAAACAAAACAAATTATGTGGAATTAAAAGTCTTTACGACAGTTTTTTTTTTCTCATTTTAATTTGTAATTTTAATAATTAAATAATTAGAGTGGATACACAGAAATACATAAACCAAGTCAATGGGCTTAACATGGGATTTCAAATTCTTTCCTTTTAGTCTCAAATAAAACGTTTTAAATATTTCGCCAAGTTGTACATAGACAAATAAAAATCAATAACAACTATGGATGGAAATCGGTACGCCTCGCCATTAGAATTGCCCTTAAAGACGACAACACGTAGCTATAAACCAATGCGTCAGACCGGGACCATGGGTAGGGGGACAAGGTTGGTCCATGAATCGGAAATCAGGCTCACTAAAAAAAGACAAATTCAATTCATAGTAAAATTCAAGCTGGGTGTTTTACGGAAATGAGTTGTGTATGAATCATAGAAAAGTATTAACAACGTCACATATAAAGTTAATGTTAAAATTATAAAATTCCTTTCCACGTTTTTTTTTTAATTGTTTTTAACTTACTTGAAATTGTTTTAATATCCGTGTTTAATATATAACTGATTAATATTGCGTTTAAGGTGACAAAAGCCTTTATATTTTATAAAAACTATTAGAGGACTGGGTTTAAAGATATGATGATTCTATTAATCTTCTTATATATGAAAATACTGTTTAGTTCAGCTCTTAACATTCTCTCTCGATATAGGGCCAGTCGAAATGGGAATTCAAACGAAATTCTGTCCGGAAGTGAGAAAGCTTCAGAGTGTCATATCCGGGCATCTTGATGTCTTCAAAATAATGAAAACAAATACTCACTGAAGCCCAGCCATGGCTTTGGCTTAGAAGACTCTCCATTGAGGGCCAATTTTCATTGCTGTGTTGGGTCCCTGCTGCTCCTTGCTAAGTCACTGGCAACATTCAAACTATCTCATGCATTGTGATGGCGAGCAACGCATAGCATTTGTAGAAACTTTAACTATAATGAACTTACATTAAATGATACAGATCCAACATCAGAAAAATGACACACATCAAAATACTCACATTTAGGTTCTTTATAGCGTTTGGTCGCATTGGTCTAATGAAAAAATGAAGAATAAGAATGAAAAGGTCAAGGGAGATTGAAACGAGCATGGCCACGAGAAGGGAAGGTGTTTGTGTGTGTAGGTGGGGGGGGGGGAGGTGAAGAAGGATGTGAGGAACGGTACTCAAAAATTCCTTCCAACCCCCTCATTCGCCAAAATTTCAAACTCCTATACCCCCATCTCCATCGCCTCTCCTTCCACCTTGCTTCCCCTCACTGGTAAAATATGAATTGCACAATTGCTACTGGACTGATTGGTTTCAGACTGGATCTGCTACTTTTGAGATTACAAACTCAAATATCGTTTGCCACAAAACCATGCACTTATGTGTCTCACTCAGATGTGTTTTTTTTTTTTTAATTTTATTGTTGGGTTTTTTTCATGCTTTATTTTTTTATGTGATTTTTCTTTGGATGGACCAGGCGTTGCAAGCTCGTGTCAAGATTACTACCTTCCCTGCATAAGTTAATTTATACTCTGCTTTTACAGCAGATACAAACCACTTGTTGTTGCTGCTGTTGTTGTTGTTTTCGTTTGGGCTTCTGCTCAAGTTGATGACTAAGCCCTATAGTAAAGACGTTGTATATTTTGGCAAATATTTAAAAACTATATACGGTATTACGAAAGGGATGCACGCGGATACCCTGTTGTTTTCATTAGGTAGCTGTTTCCGTGTTATAGATCATACTATTAATCTTGGCAAAGTCAGGGCAATACACAATGTAAAGTCCCTGTATAACCGACTTAACCTTCTCTGTGAACGCTCATGTCGATGCATCTACTAGCGTTAGTTCCTCCCATTTCATGTTTCCTCTCGTCAGTGGCGGAGCGTCCATACAATCAGAGGGGGCGTATCAGCGCTTCCCCCCTGACGGACTCAAATGGACTGCTGGCGCCCTTTTCAGCTTTTTACCACTTTTTAGGCTACTTATATTCGCGATTATTGACTTTTTTATGGCGCTCTCAAATACCTATTGACATTTGTCACATTTTGTTGTTGTAATTTTCTGACAAAATGGCGATGACACCTATGTATTCTTCGTTTATCTGCCAATTAGCAAAGCCCGGAAAGGGTCATTTCCGGCGATCTAGGGAGTATCTTCACTCGAAAAATGTCTGTACGCTCCCGCGCCAACCTGTGGTGGCGTTCGCTTAGATAGTGTCAACAGGGCCCCAACTCAGACAATTCTCGCCCCCCCCCCCGACCAATACCCCTAGCTCCGCCACTGACTCGCGTCATATGGCTTCCGTAAAATTACAAAATATTTCTTCAATAATTGGGTGTTGCTTTTCTCTCTCTCTCTTCTAAGTGAGCCAGATGCTCATCATGTTATACCGAGTCGCGACTGAAACTGCCAGCATTTCTAGAGTATGTGTATTATTACTCCCTTAACCGACTAACATGCCAAGTTTCAGTGAACTTAGCTTGGGCTTCAGGTACCCCGGATCAAGAGTGAGAACTGGGGTCCAATATACTTGCTTTACATAAGGTTCACTTGAAAACATGGCACCTACGAGAAATTGTATTGTACGGTATAGGGGGCGTATAGATGCAAAGTTATGCTATCGTGATTATAATTTAGTAAAAGAAAACAATTGTTTAAAGACGGGCAAATCATGGCCTTTTCTCCCCCTGTTTCCACCACGGAGAGATTTATACTAATGTTTGATCTTGTATGTACGCCACGCTTGCATCTAACCTTCAATGATTCATGTAAACACATGACTAGCAGTTGTGATCTGTTGGCTTGTTAATTTGTGAACCAACCGTTGGGGCTTCTGTACATTTGGGCCGTGGATGAACATATTGAACTGGGCATTGCAACCCATCGGCCTAGTGTGTTGCAAAAAGGTATCGTGTCGTACACTAACAGACTGTGTGTATATACAACAGATCTAAACTTCTTCAACGGCTTTAAATCATAGGCATTCTACAAGCATTCTACGTGTTAAGAAAACAATATTCCAGGTAATAGCACGAGACCTATAGTCTTGGTTTACCACAGACAGTTTTGGAACCCGTGCCCTAAAGGACAGCTTTCAAATTCTCAGCCACTAAGCAAGATTGACCAATTTAGGGAGCGCGTGCGAATTTGTCTCGTTTTGTCGTGTAACTTGTCCAAATGGGAATACACGCAGGAAATTGTGCTCAAATCCTAGCACTTCATTTTACACGCTACCGTTAATATCGTGTTACAGCGAATTGAGTTCAATTTCGTTAGAAAATCCAATTACGCGCAAAGAATTTAACTTGTGCTGCCTTCGCGCATGAAAAAGCGTGAGTTAGATCAAGTCACTTAAATGCTTCTTTATTGGAAGAACTTAGATGACAAGTAGTGGTCAATAATATGTTTCGATCCCTTTACACACTCGCGAACTTGCATTAGGACTAGTGGTGGGGGATGGGGCGGGGGTAACATCGACAGCATAGTGGGGTGTGCCATAAATTCGCGTCTGTTGAACAGAACACAAAATGTTCTTTTATAGGACAACGGTAACAATGATCTCTCTGATTTTGTTATGTGTTTTATTCCTTCAACAAAGTGATTTGATGGAAGTTTTGGTCACAGCCAAAATTTTGTCAGAGCGAAATAGATTTATACAGCTCGTAATAAGTTTTTAAAGTCTTACATATTATATTTTGTGTTGTCTTAGTTGAGTTTTGAATTGCTTGTTAGTTTAATTCGATTTACTGTTAGGCGTTAGGCAACCGCGTGAAGTGGTGCACTAGTGAAACAGCAAGGGAAGGAGGGGAAGGGGGAGGGGAAGGGAGGGGATGGTAATCTTTCCTTCGTTACATGGTTGAGTCCATCGTTGTTGTAAATCTTCCGTTTCATTGTCATGGGTTTATGCCACAAATTAGTAAATGGATAGAAAAGAATAATCATGAACAATTTTAGCCGCCGGGAATAATTACAAAGGCTTGGCTTGGAAACTCGCTACAAACATAACAAACATGATACTCGTTACAAACATGACACATCATGCACACGTGAGAACATTCGCCATTCTTTTTAGCTGAAACTCTGGTAATGTTGACAGATCTACGAGTGTAAATAACTTTTGTTTCTTAAATAACGTCAAACCAAATTATGAAGACAGCATCACTGTTAAGTATATGTTGCCCTTATCATGCGAGTACAAGGAGGGTGGATACTTGGGATTTGGACAGCCCCCCCCCACCCGAAAAATTCACACACAACCTTTTCTATGTTTATAGATTATGACCATTAAAAGTCACGTTAAATTTAATTTCTGTTTACTATCCGATTTTTCCGGAGGAATCGAAACAGCCTGTTTTTCGTTCGGGTCTTCTAGCCACAGTGATAAAGGACCTGATTTGCTATCTGTTGAGCCATTCCGATGTGGAATAGCCCTCTCCTAACTTTTGATATTGACTCCGTTTCCTTTTATCGGACAGCTATCCGGTTTCTCTTCCGATTTTTATCGTTTTTCGATGTGGCGTCACTTCAGAATGTAGTCCGTTCTAGAACTCCTCAGATTTGGAGTAGGTATTCGAATATTCCACTGCATTCATTACATTCACTACCACAAACCTCACTCTTCGGCCTAAAATCGGAAATATCGGACCGTATTCCGATAAAAAATCGGTATAGTGTGACCGGGCCTTAATGTAGCCTTATTTTGGCTACTAACTTTATAGCGCTTCTCATCTGTATTGTGCTGTCAGCTTGACGGCCGACTGCATAACGCACAGGTTGCAATGAAAGTAACGCAATTACTTTGCCTTGTGCTGCAATGCTAATTTCCACATGTTAGCTAAGTTATAAAGTGAATTTAAAATATATGAACGCATCATTAAGTTGCTGTGGGTGTTAAAAACCAGAAGAAGGTAATTAATGTAACAAAATATAAAACTAAGTCGACAAATAGAACTACAAAGTCAGCCGCAAATTTAGCCTATATATCTGGTGTTAGGAATTTATGAGAAGCGCATTTATATACCATCTGCCCCAACATGTGTAACCTTAATATACCACGTGACTACCGTCTTAACAATAGTTTTAACAATAACGTACAACCCCCTCCCCAGCATGATGTAGATTTTTTATGTTTGTTTTCTAAATTATAACATTTGTGAAATTTGGATCTCTATCAAAGTTTGATCAGATGTCAACAAAGTGAAGAACATTGTTTGTAGGTCTACTAACGGATTGAAATTTCATAAAAGTAAATGTTCATTGTTAGTTTTAAAAGACCGGATCATTTCGAATTTAAGCACTCTTAATTATTATATATTTTCCGCCTCTACTTACACCCATCCCCAATTAAGGCCGGCACTTCAAAGCTTCACAACAAATCAAGCCAAAACTGAAGAGGCCCTTGAATGGGCATAATGTTACAGTAAGCTACTACGTGACAACCATCTGGCAATATATTAACCCCCCTCCCACCCCCCACGCCCCTGTTACATACCGGGAAATAATGAGATGTAAAATTTAAATTTAGATTTCTTAAAAGCTTGATCAAATTTCACAATATTAAGAACATGTTTGTAGGTCTATTGTAGTATTGAAATAAAACTGTCTTTGTAAACTGCAGGTTGCAACATTTCGCATTCAAACAACCATACGTATTTACAAAAGGTTCCCACGACCGCGCCCGCCACACTAGGCTGACAGTTCATTACTTCAACAAATCGACCGTCCCCACCCCCCCCCCGCCACCATCCTCCTTCTTAGAAGAATCTTGTACTGGTATAACACTTACCCCTTTTCCAAAGAATAAAACATCACTTGCTATGAATAATATAACCACGGAGATGTAGAGAGGATTCTTCATTTCTGTGATGATGTTTAAACGGCTCAAGAGAGGACAATATTTTGATCACGTCCTTACACTGATGTCTTTGGTATTTGTATTAGAATCATCAAAGGACGGAAATATATGTTACTGTCTTGAATGAGGAAGTATAACATTGATATTACTATGTAGTTTCTACGTCAACAGGAAGTTCCTTGGATTGAAACATTACGAGGCTTTACAGAGGGAAGGTCACGTCTGAATGTAACCGGCTTTGTTCCTGAAAGGATCTTCCTCAGCTAGGAAATCCAAACTTTTGCATAACGAGAAAACTCATATATAATGCGAACAATTCAATAAGATCATTAAACATCATGCATGGTGTGGGCGCGTTCAACAGTAATTTCTTTTATCAGGCGTGAATCCAGGGGTCTTCGAGGAGGGGGAGGGGAGGGGGTGGAGCCTAACCAGTTCTCAGAGGTGTTGAAATTTACATTCGTGGTGGCACCATGCACGCCCGCGTTAGAATCATTGCATTGATCCTGATTGGGGTCTGCCAGCGATGTCAGAGGTCTTGCTTTAATACAGCTTCGATTTGCCGATATATCTATAACGATGTCATTGACTCACTTCAATACATATTATGTTAACAGGCTATGAGTTATTCGGCAGTAACGAACATGAGTTCTCACTCTTATAAGGTTAAATCACGGAAGTAATACTTCCATGGTAGGATTCAGATTGGGTTGTTTCTATGCGTATCACCAAGCACACTCAAGGGGTTGTATCTATGTGTATCTTCGAGCAAACTCAAAGGGGTTGTATCTATGCGTATCGTCGAGCAAAGTCAATGGGGTTGTATCTATGTGTATCATCAAGCAAACTCAAAGGGGTTGTATCTATCTGTATCATGAAGCAAACTCAAGGGGGTTGTATCTATGCGTATCATCAAGCAAACTCAAGGGGGTTGTATCATCAAGCAAACTCAAGGGGGTTGTATCTATCTGTATCATTAAGCAAACTCAAGGGGGCTGTATCATCAAGCAAACTCAAGGGGGTTGTATCTATGTGTATCATCAAGCAAACTCAAGGGGGTTGTATCTATCTGTATCATCAAGCAAACTCAAGGGGGTTGTATCTATCTGTATCATCAAGCAAACTCAAGGGGGTTGTATCTATATGAATCATCAAGAAAATTCAAGGGGGTTGTATATATGTGTACCACTAAGCAAACTCAATAATTTAGACATTCACGTCTGCGAGAATGCTGCACATTCGATTGCATACAGGCCCGGGCCGTGTTTTGTTCTTTCTTCTTTGGCAAAGAATGCGATTGATAATTTCACTAGTATCATTTACTTCCGTGCAGGCCGTTAAGCTATTATTATGTCGAGGTTAAAAGCGTACCGTTCGTACAACAAGTAAACCTGGACGATGGACAGAAGCCCCCCTCAGACCGACTCCTAGACAATGGTTAGAAATCCATCATGGTATACACACTCTGGAGTTCGTGGGAAAGCTGTAGTGACTGCGACATTCCCGGTAGAAGGAAAAGAATCGGTAAATACTAATTCGGTGTATTGTATAACTTCAGTGAGTAAGTCGTTTATTATATTGAGGCATTTTTTAAATTATTATTGTGTCACCTATTTCCAGCAGGTATACAGATTCTTCCCGTTGGCACTAACAAGTACATTGTAATAAGTTTGTAGCTAGAGAAAGTCTTGCATTTGTTTTTGTTTTTTGGATCGACCATCTTACATATATTTTATTCTTGCTCATCATTCCAGGATACTGTTATGCGTTAGTGCCAGATACTGTGTTTACTGGAGGCGTGCCTTGTCGATCATCCCTAGTAACAACAGCTGCCGCCAGTCTGCTAACACTCACAAAAGATATACAGCTTGAGACACCGTGTATGGAATATTGCGTACACATGCAAGGTACCTCTATCATTCATCCACATACTGAGAACCCCCACCCCTCCCCCAAACATACAATTACCCCTCCACGCCTTGCAAGCACTAGCTGTACAATCTATACCAAGAAACGGGGTAGGAGGGAAAGTATATAATCGGGTAAATACATCAGGGTCGCAATCGGAACAGGGAAGTATTAAAAGCACGATAACATTCCCTGGTAATACTAGAAAGCTATTTCACAAAGGAAGCTGGCTGTTCTAATACTTAATCTTGAAAAGGAGAAGTGATCAGTGGCGTAGGAAGGTACTTTTGAGTGTGGGGGGGGGGGGGCTGAAGGCTGATGGCGGGCCTGGGGGAGGGGTCTAAGGGGAGGAATTTTTTGCATTTCCAGGTGGCCTCAGATGCAATTTGGTGCAATATGGCACACTGCAACACCCACTCCATTTTGTAAACTTAATTTTGTATTTTCACCTGGCCTTAGATGGAATTTGGTGCTCCAAATGAGATTTTTTTTCTCATTTGGAAATGAAAAAGGGGTTTTCTGACTTGCGAAGCG
Organism: Apostichopus japonicus; assembly: GCF_037975245.1. NCBI lineage: Eukaryota > Metazoa > Echinodermata > Holothuroidea > Aspidochirotida > Stichopodidae > Apostichopus > Apostichopus japonicus. The sequence continues at coordinate 10,021,044 of NC_092569.1, read as the reverse complement.
GGGGGGCGGAATGATACTTCCGCCCCTCCACATTTTTCACTGGGGGCTGGCGGCCCCCAGCCCCCCCCCCCCCCGATTCCTAAGCCCTTGGAAGTGATCAATCCGAAATACTTTCTTTAGCACAATGTTAGCACAACTATCAGATAAGAACTTCTTTGTACGACGCGCGCAAATAGATAATGCTATAACTCTGAGGAGGAAATGTATAATTAACGGTGAGATGGCCGACGTAGGGATGGATGTCTCATATACACATCTCTGATTCCAGATTGACTTTAGAATGAATTTTATTTGAATGTCCCAATCAAAACGAATAGAAGTTTGGAGTTCATATAATCTTCCCCAAATTCCGTTTGGTTTAGATATAACAGATGAGTTGACAGGATTGTAAGATAACGGAGACATTAGGATGCGCCAGTCGTGTGGGGATTATGTACCCCGAGGTAGTGTGTGCACCCATGGTGCACCAGATAAATACACTTCTCTTATCTTGAAGGCAATTCTATGAGACATTCAGACTAGAGTAAGTGACATTTGCAAGGTCAACATCCTTTGGCGGAGGGTAAAAGAATGAAACAAAACAACTTCTTAACAAGGAAAACCAAATTTCCGCTGGTTCCATCAACCGCTATCTAGGATTTGGAACTATTCCGTAGCAACGTTTATATGTCCGTTTATAATATAGTAATATAGTAATTATGACTATTTAATACCGAATTCATTGGGGGGGGGGGTAACAATTCTATATTATAAATCTGTGGATTTCGCTTTCAACTCAATATTTCTTAGCGTTTCTTTGCTTTTGTGTTTTTCAGTGTACATACATATAAACAGTATGATAATAGTTGAGTGCTACCGGGGAGCACGTCATACATCGAATTGAAAATAACCTGGAGCTCTCACTCCACGGTAGGAAAAAGTACCAACCATGGAGGGTCATGTGATATGCTCCCATTCGCTACTAATATATTATTTAACCCCTTTTTCGGTTCGAAGATAGATGTGCGCCATGCACAGAAAACAAAACGCCACTATAATAGATATTTTACGGTAAATTTGAGAATAATTGCTTACGTTTGAATGATAAAGAGGTTGAGATTTACTTTACGTCTCTTGAAAAAGCTTCATCTGCATGGACCCTGGCTACTATTCGAATATGAATATGTACTGTCAGAGTATATTATAGATTGCTTACGGCGGTCACTGTATACCACAGCATACACGCTTGCTTACGGTAGCATACGCCTCTTAAAAGCCCCATTGAATTACACACTAAATCATAAAAGTAATGTGGTCAGTGAGTCTGGATAGAAGTTACCTCTAGCTAAACGTTTTGGCGTTCCATAAGTCTCGCCTAGCGGTAATCTAATACTAATCAATGAAAACTTCGGTTACATCTAACGAGTTGTGAATTTGTGAAGCTAAAAGCCACATCTCAACTTTCTGACACGTTGACTCCTTGGCACGTCGTTAACCGTACAGTATAGGTCTCACACCACAATTAATTGTTCAATTGACTTACACACTAAACTCGTCACTTTCAAGACCTGCCAAAGCATAGACAAAAGTTTTCAACTGGTATATCCTACCCACCACTTGTTAGCTTAGATCTTGGTCTATCATGGCACTTGAAACCTTCCATATCATGACCGTTTAGATTGTGAGCTAGAAGAGAAGCAAGTTTAACATACTGAACCCCCACCCTTCCATCTGCTCGCTCGGAGTAATATCAACATTTAACCAAAGATTTTCTAAAATGGTTGATATCACCTTCGATACTCCCTATTTTCACACCATCTGTACTTTAAATTATGCTCTTTCATATAAAGGCAGAACAAACAAGGACAGTAACTGTTAACATGCTTTAAACCAGCATTACCCTTAGGTACTTTTACCCCTTTTCTCTGACGGTTAACCTTTCAAGCGGATGACATTGTACACTACTCTAATTGTGGTGCGGTACCTATACTTCCATAGATAGGCACTGTTAAATGTTATTACGCCCCATTTGTACAGGTCGGGTAGTAACTAATTGCTTCTTGGAAGAGGATTTTTTTAAATATATAAAAACATGTTAAAGATTCCTTTTCGCTTTCCATAACGCATACATATACCCTTAGCAGTGGCTCACATTTCTATTGACTTTTGAATTATATTTATTATAAGAAATTCTGTCAATCTGGAAAATTAATTAACTAACGGTAATTATTGGCAATAAATTGGCAAATTAATTGTCTAACTAAGTAATCAATATTCTAACGATGAAGCTCTACGTAAAATAGCAGTGTAGGTTGATGCTTTTGGGTGAGCTGGTGGTCTTCAAATTGCTGTTGGGGACAAGCTTCTGAGATTCACTCGCATATACGCACAGCCGTATATTTAGATACGTCTCTGGTATACGCGTAAGCTGGCGCCCTCATACAGTGTATACCAGAGCCGTATATTTAGAGAGTTTGGCCAATGGGGGACCTATTTTGATTGGTCGAGAGGTGACACACCCTCATAGGACGCCATGATAGTTCCAAATCAAAAACTTTTTGCGATGAGCAGATAACACTAACGATGCAATGCATACTTAGGCTAGTACAATATTGCGTAACAATTATTTTAATTTGTTAAAGAAAACAGAAAAACCTCCTCATATACAACTATGTCTTGATGTGAGGCCTACGGATGTAGCCAGCGAAGTGAAGACTGAGTTCTTTTTTGAGGGGTTTTCCAACCAACGTCCAAAGACGAAAGATTTGGAAACAAAAGTTGGTCGGACAGGCTGGCGGTCTAAAGTGAATAGTATAAGTACCAAGCTGTGTGAGGCGAGGATAGGCATATAGCATAGGCCTCATCATCGAACACTAGATCGTCATGTTTTGGTTATAAAAGGCCAGAAATTCCTGTTTTCTTCAATTTTAGATCAAAGCGAACAAGCAAAATATACCTCGCTAATTCGAGGCCTAAAACTGAGTTTAAAAAGCCTGGTCTAGCTTAGTTAGAATTAGGCCAATGCAAGCACTCAGTCTAACTTAGTTAGAGTTAGACCATTATTGGTAGCCAACTAAGGCTAGACCTAAAGTCTGACTGCAGCAGGACTGAGTTAGGCTTAACTTTCCTTTATGCAGACAATTAGCTGCATGACTTGATGATACGACTTGTGCTATGGGTAAAAGAAGTACTAGCCTTGGCCAGTCTAATTACGGAGGGTATAGCAATATATAGGGCTATATATGCTTAGCCTGAGATAGGCCAGTTATACAGCATAGTTTTAAATGAGCTAGGCATTACAGTTTCAGTCGAAAACTCCATTAAACCTAACCTTTGGTCTACAGGCTTAACGTTAGGGTTTAGCCTAGAAAAGTCCAGTCCATCTCCAACTAACTTATCCTACAAAAGACAAAATACTTGGCTAGGCCTCCTTGTGCGTGCCAACTCTTGTAGCTCACTTTCAAGTCCTCAAATTTAAGTCTTCAATTATGACAGTTTATAATACAGAGTTTGGAATCAGCATGTACCTTCAAAATTTCTTACTTTCCTCACTTGTATGACCAGGTAATTTCCTACGTTTTGGTTTCAAATTTGCAATCCCCAGGTTCAAAAGTTTATAAGGTTGGCAGGTATGCTTTGGCCATTCAGAAGATAAATTTTTGGTGATTGTGAGCCTGCCCTATTGACTTTGAATATGGCCAATTTGAAAGGTGTCTAAGTGAAGGCAAGTGGAAGCTTAGGAAAGATGCCATCCCCAACTATTTCAGCATAGGACTCATCCCAAGCGAAGGAGAGTACTTGAGAGAGGTTCTGTGCCACCAGTGCTACAAAATGTATTAGTTTACCACAACTATTCTTGATCACCAAATGAAGAAATGCAACTATATTTTAATGATAAACTTGGAAAGTATTTCATGTTTATTGCACTTTTGATGGAATATATTAATTGACCTTGGAAAAGGGCGATCATACTTAATTAATTATTGTTTAACACATGATTATTGCAAACAATAAGATTAACATTTTATAAATATAGGTCTTTTTAACCTCCAGATTTCCCACTTGATTAGTTGATTTACAGCTTGGAGCTGGGAAGTCCAGTGTTCCAACTCCATGGCTTTGGTACTCACTTCTTAAATCAACCCTTCATCATTTACTCAATTACTCAATAATTTACTCAATCTATTCATTCTTCTTCCAAATCCCCTCATCATGCATCTGTACTTTTTTGTCATTTCATTCCTGTTTGCCTCCACACCAAGTTTTAAATTTATCTGCTTAATTCTCACTCGCTTCTCATTAAGTAAACACTTCATCATTAACCTCAATCTATTGATTCTTCTTCCAAATTCCTTCATCATGATTCATGCTTCTGAACATGTCATTTCATTCCTGTGTTCCTCCACACCAATTATTAAATATATCTGCTTAATTCTCACTCACTTCTTATTAAGCAAACACTTCATCATTAAACTCAATCTATTCATTCTTCTTCCAAATCCCTTCATCGTGATTCATGCGTCTGAACTTGTCATTTCAATCCTGTTTTCCTCCACACCAATTTTGAATTTATCTGTGGAATTCTAACATCATGCTGTCAATACATTACTAATCAGGCTTATAACTATTTATGCAACTGAGACAATATTTTGTGCCACCCAGCTGATGAAAGCTTTTGCTTTTCTGTAAATTTGTAACATAATATACAGCTGCAAGTTTACAGAAGGTCCCGAGCACAAAACTGGTCTCACAAATAACCAAGAAAGGGACCGAAACTGGAAGGAAGGATAATGATCATATTGAAACAAATGATAAGACCCAGAAGTGATCGGTGATAACACGCTGCATATAAAAGTTTGCAGATTTCATTTCATATTAGCAGAAACAAATTCTGTTAATTTGTTTTGAAATTGTCAAGTCTAATGATCTTTTCCTACTTCCAGTCCTGGGGAATAATCATATTCCTTTGTTTACTAACATTTTATATAATAAGAAGAAAATGATTTATTGAGTAAGTTAATTTAATTACTTGTTTCAAAGGATTTGCAGAAATATGCTACTCTATATTGATCAGTGAAAGGAATAATCGCAGTAACTTATGTGTTTATATTGACTTTGCATTCTTTTCAAGATCGTGACACTGAAAATGCAACACCATCAGTCACACCAAATCAGCAAAATAACAAGAGTCAATGTAATCAACCATCAAAATCTGAAGGTTCTCTAAGGTATCGTCTGCCTTGTGCCCAGAGAGAACTAAGGAAAATGAGGAAAGAGAAGGCAGCTATTACCAAAAGCATGCAGGTTTGCTTGCTCCTGACCAGATCAAAGCCATAACCTTATCTAATATAAAGATGTTCAAGACCATCAAAATTTGAACCAAATGTTCTTGGAAGCCAGTCCAAACAGGCATTATTCTGTCAACAGAGTCAATTATGGATCTTCAAGAAGAACTGATGACAAGGGGAAAAAAGTTCCTCCTGACATCACATTTCACCCAAGATTGCTTGGAGAATCTATTCAGCAGTGTCCGGACAATGTCTTCGCCAGTTGAATTCAAGTATGCCCTGCAAATCATAAATGCTGGAAACTATCAAACCGATGATTACAACGTCCTCACTGATTTCAGTTTTGAAACACCAGACTGTCCAGTATCAGATGACATTCCTGAGGTGAACATTCATCTCAAACAACTGACCCGATGACCACAGATGAAGAAAACAGCCTATACTACCTCAGTGGTTATTGCATAACTAGACTGAAGCAAAATGATAAGCACTGCTCAAGCTGTTTCGACAACATTCAATCCACTTCCCCACCATCTTCCATTTTGGCTACATTGACAAGTTTAAGGAGTACACTGAAGGTAACCTCGTTCATCCAAATCAAAGGGCTTTCCAATACCTAAAGGCCACTGAATGACCTTCAGGAAGTATAGCAGTGATAACCTCATCAACATGGGTAATTCTTAGAAACAGTTGACCTTGGCTATCGATTCAACTGCAACCTGTCAATTTCCAGAGTGTCACAAAATCAAAGGGACACTGCATTCCAGATACCTGATGTCCGTCTCCACATCTTTTGTAAAACGTAAAGGGCTGAAAAGAAGACAAAAATTCAGTGTTAAAAATCTGGTGGAAAGTTAGGTAGTAAAAGCATGGCAATGAGGCTTCTTGTTGATAAAATCAAGTAAATAAATCAGACTTGGAGGACATAAGTTTGTCATAGTATCTTAAACCCAAATATATTTATATCCAGTATGCTGTTCACTTGAGAAAATAAAAAACCCTATGAAATAATATCACCCTGTCAAGTAGATACACTAAAGAAGCTAAACTCTCATCCTGATCCACAGCAGTCACCAAACTCTGGAGATTTTTACACAAAAACATTGAGATTGGTTTTTAAAAACTAGAGAGGAAAGAACTTTTTACTTCATAAGAAGTTTCATGTCATTATATTCCAATGTTTTTACTTAATTATTTTCCAGCAGATCTGAAAATTAGCATGAATTTGTTCATAAAAGTATGTGAATAACAGTGAGCCCACCTACAAATGTGGCCAAACTTGATTACTACAGTGATCATAAATATTACACACCATACATTACTACACATACTGTATCACCACAGTCAGCATCCATTGCAGTCAGATTCTAAGGGGTTTAATAATACTGTATCAATGACATGACAATCCTGTCTTGTACAACTTGAGAAAGAATGACTGGTAAAAAGCTCCAATAATTGGTTTGTTGCAGTCAAATTGAGAAAATATCCCAACTGGATACATATGATACGGTGTGCACTGTGTGCTGCAAACTGGTACAGTGTATTTGCCGTAGCTTGTGTGTGCTGAAAGCTAATTTTAAGTCTTCAAGATTTTGCAATTGAATAACAATTCAGTTATTTAGGCTAACTCAATTTATAAACAACATTTGGGTATATAGCCTGCAATTTTGACAATACTCCTGCCATCTGTAGCTCATATATTCAGAAAGTAAGAGAAGTACTTTGAAAGTTATACTTTAGCCTTACTGTTTGACAGTTTTAATATGTGTCATTTAACTTATGTAGACCATTGTTCATATTCCCTGATCAAATCAATATTATTGTACATATGTGATACAGTATCTTATGAATAAACTGATTTCAAATTTCAATTAATGACCTGTCTACTTTCTTAATCATTTTTATCAGCCAACAACTGACACTGAAAATCAATAGTAACCCTGTGGTGATAAACCTAGGCTTAACCCCTCGCCTTACCATGAAGTAGGCCTAGGTACTCATAAAGTTAACTAGGTGTAGGCCTACAGGCTACAGTATAAATACAGGCCTGTGTTTGTGTACTATACACCTACATACAGTAACGTTACGAGTGCCTGTGGGCATGAGAAGCTCCAGAGTCCCACACAACTGTAACAACAATTGTAATGTACAACTGTATCCCTACAGAGATGCAGCTCACTTACTGTAGACTTAGACTAGAGCCATGAGCATTTAACCCTGTCTGTCTATAGCCTATTGACTTACTACAGTACTGTATGCTATTTCGCATGGTTATTTCACTTACCTGGTCGTAGACTTTCATCATAAGGACAACCTCTCGTTTCGTAACGAACGGTTAAAGAAAGTGAATTAATTATGATTTTAATAACGTTGAAATTTTCTTCAAACGTTGTGCAAGAAGAAATGCATTTCTTCCGTATAAATAAACGCTACTACTAGCCTACCAATACTAGGCTAGCTGTATAATTCTTGTACATAGGTTATGTACGACGCACTGCATTTGCACAAATTCGCGCAACTGTTAAGGAACTATCATGGCGTCCATTGTAAACATATGACGTCACAAATTGCCAGTTGGCCGAACTCTCTAAATATACGGCTCTGGTGTATACGAACGCGCTGTTCTATAATCCAAACTATCAATAACGTACGCGTACAGACGAGCGCGTGTACTGGCTCCAAGTGTCTGTGTGTAAGAAGTACAAGTATAGAGATCCAGAGCCGTCAATATACGACTCTGTAGCTAGAGCCAACAATCTAGCGCCCCTTGCCACTATACAAATGTTGGGCTTCATCATTTAGTATATAGAGTTGCAAGAAATCTTATTTTCACGTGTCTTTGTGTGCATATAGGAGTCGCTAATCTTTCGCTATGTCAGAATACTTTATGAATGAATTACGAACGCGTATCATAGTCTCAAACATGTGCGTGTGCCAACACGCGCGTGGACTGGATTCACCTTTCGCGTGTGAGGCTTGGGTGTATATTTGAGTCGATTCGACGCTGTGTGCAAGATCTTTGATATTATCGAGTACGGTATCTCACGGAGGCGCCGGCACGCATTATTTACAAACGACAGAACAAGCGCACAGATGTGTTTTTTTGTTTTCTTAACGTGGACTCGACTGTAATTAACATTACATGAATGTTTTCTAGGTCGTGTGGATTATTTCCTTGTTGTTCATGTTTCCTTTTGCTTCCACCCACATCAACAGGCTGACATTTAATGTACCAACCTGGTTTGAATATCACCATCGCAAGGAAAACGAATAGCCTTATATTATTAAAAAAGGTACTAGGCCTATATGAGAGCGGTTCTTGTCGATGATGATTTCGCCGAGAACGCATCATGGTATCTGTGTGATCTTGGAGGAGCTGGGATTATTAACGCTTTGATGAAATTGAAGATATTGGACTACCATTCCTTGTCGGATAATCACATATTTTCAGAGCAGGACAAAACAGGAAACGCGGAAATGCTGCAAAACTATCTACTCCTTGACTAACCAAGCTATAGAATAGCCTAACTGTTACTTTTACTACTTATAGGATACATCAGTCCTAGACACACAAAGGCCTAACGTAACAGGTTATTAATGGGTAGCATTTGAATAAGACAGACTACTGGAGTCGTTGAGATATATGTATGTGACTTACATGAATGGCTAGAGTACAACAGTTTAACTAGTATGTCATAGCTTCATTAAGGGCCAGCCTAAACCTAAGCCCAGAAACTGGAGACTACCTTGCCTGCAGTCACAGCTTGGATTACTACAAACTAATGAGCATTTTATGGATCTTAGTGCAATGTACAATTATCCTGTGTTATCTTGCTTCGTTACATTCTGCAAAGACAATAAAGTCAGATATCCACACAAGTCGTTCCAAGCAAGCTATCACAGGATTTCGCGATACAACTAAAGACAGGAATTTCACACGACAAGACGTTAACCAACAGCGGGATTTTAATATTCCAGGAAAGTCCCGAAGCCGAAGATCTTTCGTACGTCCGTTGTTTTCCATGTTCAATCCACTATGCAAGGAAACATTTCGAGCCAGGGCAGTGGTAGTCTATCGTGGTTCTGGACTCAAGCTGACTTGTGACCCGTGGTAAGTGGCGTATCATGGAACGCGCAAAGGGCAAACTTATTCCGTTGTCTTAACTTAGTTTGATGTTGTCTGTTCCTGCTGTTTTACCACGCTGTTGCTCAAACTCACGTTGATGTCTAAACTTACGTCGTTGTCTAAACTTACGTCGTTGTCTAAACTTACGTTAAACGTAGCAACGAAAAAAAGTTTTCCCTTTTCGCGTTCCATATTTTCGCGTTTCATAGCGTATAGCTATGTCAAAACTGTTGTGATTGGTTTATTAATATAATATGAGGGTATACATCCAACAGGTTGTATACAGTATCCACGGGATGCCAATGTGCCAAAACGTGTGGTATAGTAGTAAACGGTAACTTAGCATGTTCCGTTACTTCGTAAAGCGACTGTACCAAATAGGTTACGTCTAAGCTGCACGGAGAAACATGTTAAGAAGTTTCTATGGAGAAACTAATCTAAAGTATAAAAAGATCGACATACCTTTAAATACTATGTCCTTTCACCGTTTGGATCCTGGTCTGTTCCTAACGCTGGAATCCGCAAGTCTAAGTCGACTTATATTGATGTAACCAGACTGTATATTATGCTCGAAGGCTAGACTACAGGCTAGATATTAATGATGGCGCTATGGTGCTAAATATTTTACAGCTTTCGCGATCCAATAGCTTCCAGTAACAAAATGGAATATGGTGTATCGCGTAAACGCTCTCGCGACCGAATAGCTTCCAGGTACTAAAATGATATATGTATGATCACGTAAACACTCTACGAATCGGTGGCGAATATTTTCGCCAGCCCCTATTAGAAGTGTGGATGCTTACGCTACATCTAGATTATAATAAAATACAAGTCCTCGCTCGGCGCGATGGCTATAGATATTAGTATAAGTAGGTAAAGCGGACCTACGTATAAGCGCTATTGGTAGAATCAACGGTAGGCTACATATAATTAGTAACGCTGAAGTGTTCCTCGAAGTTAAGTCGAATTTAAGGTTGGATAAACTGTCCTCGGGTAAAATCCATAGATAATAATAAACGTTCTGTGAAAAGATCCTTAAATATGCTAAGATCCGAGAATCAATCGCTGTAGGAGACGTTCGCTACTAAATATGAACGGGTGGCCAAGTCAATTGCTCGCGTCGCTCGTCGGTTGTGCCCACTGATCTGTACATTAACGTGTACAGATCAGTGGTTGTGCCCACGCTTCCTAAAAACTTTCCAACCCCTGAAAATCAGGGACTTCCGGAAACCCGCCACGGAATGTTCAATTCTAAAGGAGGGTGGACGAAACTAATTACTACACATGTACTGAGGTGCCGTGTTCGAAATCATACTGTGATCATTTTTTCGAACGTATTTTTTATACACATGACCTCAAAGAAAATGGCTAGAACTTGAGAATGCTACATTTTGAGGCACTATGAATTATTTCACCTATTTACCGGAATTATACAGATAGTTTTTGTTTACATCGCGAGAGCGAAGTTAGGGGATTGTTTCCTTCCTCCAACGTTTATACTCAATAACTTTAATGTATCTAATTCCAGTGGAACTAATCAAGGATTAGACGACATCACAGTTTTGAGATACAGGAGTGAACAACATAGTAGTGTATAAGAGAGATCGTCACCGAGTCACTACCGTTATCTTGAACAAGAATATTTGTAATTTTGTGCTGAAAGTATCACGAAGTTACCTTATACCAGTTTACTTTAAAAAAAAAAAAACGTTGTCCTTGTATTGATACACTTTAAACTGTTATACCGCTGTGTGTATTAAACTTGGGGAAAAGTGCTCGTAGATCATAATACTTGAAAGCTTCCAATGACGATACCGTCATGATTTTACACTGATTGGAACCCTAGAAGAGACCCCTTCATGAAATTCAGCATATATAGGCTACACAGCTGTAAAGCTACGTCAGTGTAGCACATTGCGTGACAGCCAGCTGGGAACTGGTGACAGAAGATTTCAAATCATTCTATTCAGAGGATTTGACCACTTAATGCTGCTAAAACAAATCTAACTCATTCCTAAAACGTTAGTAATGGCTGCACCTCAGAGGTTAGGTCTGGCACCCAGACCCCCTGAAAACACCCCCAGACATTTATTCCTCATCCCATCTAACCAATCGACCAAACATTGTAAACCTTACTACCAAGACCAGCACAAACAGCAAAAAATGATAAACTGATAGAAATATCAAGCTATGTCAATATTAAAAAATGTATATATATATTAGATAAGAGATTGGTTTCAGAGCTACTCAAGCCCGTAACCCTTCCCAGCAGGTTGAATTCGTTCCATCTAGCCTCTTAACTAAACAAAAAAAAAAAGTCAAGAAATGACCATATGATGAAAAACATGTTTCACATAAATTTGAATGTCATTCTTTTGTTTGTCAGTGGGTACGTAAGAGAACGGATAGTCTGGACGAAGCTACCACTAGAGTCGTTTTACCAATCAGCAGATTCGTTAGATATAAAGGAGACGATTATCCCGCGAAATGAAGAAATCGATAACACCTTCCAACAAGGCGGCAACGACGTAGGGATATTTTATGGTGAAGACATGGCACTAGGGATACGTAGAGCTATAGAGTCAAATGCTGGGATATATCAGTGTAAAGTGAAATCTCCTTTCCAAGATAACTCCTTCATTGACAGCAGGTATGTATTACATCTACCAGTGGCGTAGGAAGGTACGTTTGAGTGGGGGGCTGAAGACTGATGGCCGACCTGGGGGAGGGGTCTAAGGGGAGGGGGATTTTTTTTTTTGGCATTTCCAGGTGGCCTCAGATGCAATTTGGTGCAATATAGCACACTTCATCACCCACTCCATTTTCTAAAAAAATTGCATTTTCACCTGGCCTTAGATGCAATTTGGTGCTCCAAATGAGATTTTCTTCTCATTTGGAAATGAAAAAGGGGTTTTCTGACTTGCGAAGCGGGGGGGGGGGGGGCGGAATGATACTTCCGCCCCCCCCCCATATTTTTCACTGGGGGGACTGGCACTTACCCAGCCCCCCCCCCCCCCCCCCCGGTTCCTACGCCTTGACATCTACTACATGTCTACTACACACATATTAGTTTTGCACCATGCAGTCATCGGCGTGCATTATTGGTGCCGCATGGTATTGGCAATATCGTCCACATATCGATTTCGGTAGAATTTGCATCAACTGACGATAACTGCTAACCTACTTTAGTCTAGAGCAGGGTTTCCCTAGCTTTATCCCACTACGAACCCCATATGGATGTCAGAATTGTCCACGAACACCAAAGGTTTCGAGACACGATCTGAGTCATTGTTATACTGTAATACGCACAACAGTGCTTCGTAAAAGATCAAGTTCATAAGAGTAACATCGTAATGAAAAAAACAAAACAAGAGATGAACAAATATTTATTTGGAAACTTCAAGATCAGATCAGCTCTTTATCTTCACGACGCACTGTCATGCGTACACCAACTTCACCAAAGTCATGCGGCTTGTGTCTGTTTTATAACTCACTTATTTATCACATGCACGGTACGGTACTACTATGGCAACATATGCGTATGGAACGCAAAAAGAGTTGGTCGATATGTACGACCTTTGTACATTACTCAATTATAGAGTCAGCAAGGCATGAACATTGATTTTTCCGTATATCGATATAGTAACGGTACGGTATCGGTCTATTTATTGGGATATATCGGATAATAGTAACTTGCGGATATTTTAGCGACATCGGTGCCACACTATGAAACACCACTATAGTAACTGACGCCATAACTAACTCATGTTAAAGACTACATCTTAAATAATCAAGAATAATTAGACACCTTTGGAGATATCAAGTTACAAGTGTACCTTATATACGGGTATTTACGGGTATGGTTGAATTTGAAATGACCTAATCTGTTTTCATTTGTGTTCACTTCTATGCTAAGGATGATATTTGTGAATGTCTTTGCTACAAAAATGAAGTTCATGACAACATATACTTATTACCTTCATTTATGTCAACACAAACACTGAGTATTTTCACCATCATGAAAAGAAAAATATAAGAAAGAAAGAAAAAGAAAGTGGGACGGGTAAGGGAAGGGGAAGGGGAGGGAAGAGGGGGGAAATGGTGGACATCATAGGCACCTCTATCACTTATAAGGTAATGGTGGTCGCTTGGGTTTGTTTCTTCATTGACAGTTTACATGTAAATTGCAACGTAAGTTATATTTACTCAACTTCGAACAAATTCTGCGGTGATAGTACAATTTGCTATACATCTAACTTTGGTTTCGGTTTTTGCGCTGTTAGTTTGACGAGTTGATTAGCGTTAATAAATGAAATGATATATTACTTGATCATTATGATATCATCGTGCAATTGGAAACGCCTGCCAAAGTAAAAGCTGTTGCACTGGAGTCGTCTACTCCCACTGAAGGCAGAGTTATTAATGAAATTATAAGGGTTTAAAAACTACATCAAAGCGACGCGTCGTACATTAGAGGCTGTATTTAAAGATGGAATTTCACATGCAGGAGTCACAAATAAATTCTGTAATATTTATTGCTTTGTTTGGTACTTCTGCACGAGGAGACGACATAATGTGCTAGAATATGTTATGACAAATAAATCATGGTAAGTAAGATACTTTAATTTATGACAAAACTGATATTGGAATCATTTCCGACGTTGATTTGAACGCTTCCCGGATTGGATCCAGCGTCTCGAGCTTGCAAGTCGAACAACTATTTTGCGAACCTAAATAGGGCGCTCGCCGAAAGAGGGCGCTCCACCAAAATGTTTGGCCTCAGTGTTCTTTTTTTTATACTTTTAAACATGTCAAAATGCTCGAGTCAGTGCAGATCACGACAACCAAGTACAAGAAAACTGTTAAAAAACGTTACCAAACTAATGTTGCCAGATGAATTTACAAAATATCACAAAATGTTAAGGAAAAACATCATTTCTTTGTGCTGCAAAATGCTATGAGGATGTGATCTCCGTTAATATACAGAAATTGTTAGCAACTTTGGTATAGCAAATCAACTTTAACCACAAGATCCCAGCAAGTAATCTTATTTTCCTTATTTTATTATATATATAAAAAAAAATACTTTAATTCGGCCGGCTTGGTAAAATTGATAAACAAGCGAAAATACTGCTTTAAGAAGAAGCATGTGGATTGGGTACCTTCTGACGTTTCATTAACATTCCGTGTGTTGTACTAAATATAGTAAACCTTTGCATAATTTACGCAAACTTCGTCTTATTATTATAAAAAAAAAATTTACGAATCCATCCATAAAGGAGCCAAAAACGTAATAAACGTCTGGCTTTTGCCGCATTTAAGACATATTTTGGCGGAAAAGCAAATGTATATTTAATTTAAATACATTAGAGATTTTTTTTTTTTTTTTTGTGTCCAAAATACACATTATTGCAAGTCATTAGAAAACAGATTTACTCTGTGACAATTTTTTATTATTGTATATTTGCAGGAGGTATACATCTAATCTAATGTATTTCAAATACTTCTTCAAATTGTTTGATTTCAAACTATATCAAGAAAGTTTGCTGGAATAACTCTATATTCTATATTATTCTATATATTATGTCAATCATTTCAATGCTATTTATTGATAGACGTTAAACTAGCAATCACATCTGCAAAAGATAGATATATAAAAGATGTATGTGCGGTAGAACATAAATAGAAAAATCTTCTTCAACATTGTTTCAAAATAAATTGTAAATTATATCCTTTTGCATCTTAGCACATCATTTTACCAACCATTTTTTAAATGGGTAAGGGGCCACCCCTCCTCCTAGATCCCCGGACAAAAAAACATCTTAATAGATGTAAATAAAAATCATCCCTGCTGTGCAGTATAGATAAATATATGACATGTCTTCACCATTGTTGCAAAAGTTACAAAATTTACATTTTTTTTTCTCAAAAAGGGGAGTGGCAAACACTCCTCTCAGAACACCGGTGCAAATGTAGTGGTTAGGTGCCTCACACGGATGGAGGGTAAAAGAAGGCGGGAAGGGGGGGTGTACATTTAGCTTAATAATAACAATAATTAAAATATGACTTTAAAAAAGGTAAATCACATTAATTCACTATCTTGAAATGTTAAGTAAACAAACTTTAAGAAATGATGCAGAAAAAGCAGAAAAAATATATGCGTAATCCAGTCTTGATACAATGTTTTCTATAGACATTCAAAATGTGCAATGAGTAAATACTATACTCTGAAAGCATAAAAAAAAACATTCGTCAATAATCGTCAACAGGCCTCGGTGAATTCTCTCACAGTGTTTTTTTCTTAGTTGGACGTATCTTCATCCCGGTGGAGGCGATGCGTTGAGGGATTGTAAACCAGAACATATTACTGTAGTTGCCATTTAAATCACATTCTATGGTCATAGTTTCGTCTTGACGATGCCACCAAGGACCAATAGATATGGGTTTAAGAAATTCAGTAAACTCCTGTACCGACTCATCGTCAGTATTCCCATTGCCTTCATCATGTTGGAAACTATAGTCATATTGAGTTGGTGTATGTACCGTTGTGACACTGTCACTGCTCTGCTTAACCGTCACGGCTTGCCAAGCGGCGGTAAGATCAGTCAGGAACGGCTGATGATTTGAGTAATTCGTCAAAGAATCACCTATCATAAATATTAACGGCAAGGGAAGAAAAAGACCTTTGTTACAGCTGTATATATATAAGAAAGTATCATAGCGGGAAAAGATTGAAGAATCATGATAGTTTTTTTTTCCATTCCCACTTTTACTTTTCCTTTAACTCACACTTTCACTTTTTCTTTTAAATTCACACCGTGTGAAGTTAAGGAAAGGTGAAAGTACCTTGGCTCTCCAGTGTACTCGAAGACACGCGAGGTACGAGGAGGGAGAGGGAGGCGGAGGCGGAGGAAGAGAGGGGGAGGATTACAGAAGTGGTACGCAAGGGGGTACAGCATAATTTTGTGTTAGCATGAGGTCAATTTGTAAGAGTTTTTAACAATATTATCTCTTTATCGAAGGGGCGTCGGGGCCGGTACGGCAGGTCCGGCGAAAGCCGGACCAATATTCACGGCGCAAAAAAAAAAAAAAAAAAAAAAATTGGACTAAGAAAAAAAATGGCATGGCAGGGGTCTTGTTTTCAAGCTCGGGAAGTGCCATTTCCTGCAATCTGTGAGACATTTTTTTCAAAATTTTCTCCATTACGCTAAGCGCCAACCATGGTGACGCGTAGCATAGTTTGACCTACGAAAAGTCCCCCCGATAATTATGATAGATGACCACACTCTGATCTGCCGTACCAATCCCAAATAGCTTCCGACGCCCATGCTGGTCGTTATTTGCCGCGACCTTTTGGAATTTAAAACTGTTGATAGGTTTCAGTGGTTCAGCAATGAATACATGTAGAGGGTTTCGGTGAATTTTCTAAAAATTGCAGACTTGTTTTGAGTCCGTGGACGTATACTTGTTATCTAGAATACTTGTCTGTACTCGTCGGTATGAGTTTGTGTTCGTATGACATATTCGGGGCAGTTTGGAAGTGTCTTGTAGATATCAATGCAAGGCTAAGAAGCCGTATAGGAGCTCAACTTTGACAAACTCCACGAAGAGGAACAAAAATCGTGTTCAGACTGAATCTTCCTCATACAAATTACCTGCGTTTCCTTTGAAGCCTCCAAGTTGAAGAGCGTATTTCTCTGTTTTGTTACTGATTTGAAATAAACTGTATTGGGCTTTGTACGAGTTGTTGTTTATATCCATGAAATCTATTTTCAGCTCGTATTGCATTTGGTTTGTCAGAGTATGTAGGTTCTCATTGCCTAGCCAAAACTCGCCAAGTAAAGATCCGAAACCTTCGGAATAATTCTGCTCAGGTAGAGCAAAGTTTTGCGAACCATCAAAGCGTCGTTGAAACACCTGTGAAAGAGAAGTTCAACATTGAAATCATTGCTAAGAACGAAAGAGATAATTGAGCCTTTAACCAGTGCAAGTTTAAGAAAGAAAAAAACTTAGCAAAAAGTCAAACAGAAATCAACATATTGGTATATTTTCGTCAGCTCCTCGTTATTGATGCGTAAATAAAGGGGGTGGGAGCAGTTTATGCGAAGACAGTCATGGCGTGATATCGCAGGTTATCATGAAAGCGAAAGATGGAAATTGTCAATACTGGATGACCGTAAACGTACAAATTATATTATTGTAATCGGAGTCGTTTTCTTTAAGTTCAACAATAATAAAATGCAATGTTTAACTTAAATGAAATGTATTTAATGCAGATTTCTACCTACCCCCCCCCAAACGCCCGTAGCCTCCTCTTAACACACACACACAGATCCATTCCCTTTTGTGACCATACCTCAGGGTTGTCCAACCTTTTGCAGAGGAGGGCCACATGGATAATTATAATGAAGGAGGGGGCCGCACGAACCCTACGCTCGATTTTTCGATTTTTTTTTTGCCCGAAGCCCAAGTCAAAAAAAATGCGAGCATTGCGCGCGGAGCGCACTGATTTATTTTCCTTCCTGATAAAACAGATGAATAAAGTCCAGCCGCCCCCCCCCTTCCACCCCTCCGCTGAGAGTTTCACACCAGTATATGCAGTTTTTTCGACCAAGAAGGTTCGAATGATTTTATTATATAGCTTCAAATTGTTATCAATAAATCTGCTCACTAAAATTTCGCACCGTAGAGCATTTCTGGCGGGCCGGACCCAACCCTGCGGGGGGCCGGACGCGAATATTTTATTCCCAAACTGAACTGACGCTGAAATTATTTCCTCGATTCTAATTGGTTATCAGCGAGCACGTGATATACTTTAGTTTTCAACATGGAACCTCCATAATCTGTCGATATCAGTGTGATCAAAACGAACAAATTCAAGATATTCAGATTAGCAAATTTCCAGAACTTTTGGTAGGTATATATGAGCGAAAGTATATAGTGAGCAACTATTCCCAACTACTGCGCCCATTATAGGCAGTCCTCGATCGTTTGTTTACTCGCTTGACTCCGCTCTACACAGCACATACATGTAATGCAGCTTATTTTACTGTGTATAGTATACAACACAATAAAACACAGTGCATTTGTAATTGTATACATGTAGCCGATGTACATATGTACCGTGTTGTTTGTGTACATTCGGGGTTGCGATTCTTTTAGTTTTATAATCATAAATTCAAAATGTATTCAGTCAATGAATCATGATAGGCCTAGTCGAATGTGCAGTGGCCATGAAGACGCACGAGCGAGTGTGTGTCAGCCATTGAGTGTACACAAACGTGGCATTTGACGATATGTCTGTTTCTTTTGACTTTGTATATAGCCTTATAACCTATACGTACGGAGCCACACATGTTTACCTGCACAATTAGAAGTTCTTATACATGGTGACATAGTAGGCCTGCATTAACCGTATATAGGCGTATTCGTACTAGTTCGAGATCTCAAATTCACTAATATAGGCCCTACCGCCCTTACAGTGGCTCTTGATAACCGGAAGCCTCACATTGTATCTACATGTAGGCACACTTAGGCCTTTAACTTAGCCTGTATAAGGCCTACACACGTATTTTTGACATGATGCGGCCCATGAGGATTGGTATGATAAACACTAACAGTGTCACATACATTCATTGATAAACGCCGACTACCATTACGGTTTTGATCAGCCAATCAGAATCGAGGAAATAATTTCAGTGTCAGTTCAGTTTGGGAAAAAAATATTCGCGGGCCGGACTGTGACCCGCGGGCCGTAGGTTGGTCAACCGTGACTACCTGAACACATCCCATAACATTACTATATGTAAAATGCACGTCATACGTACCGTCCACCCACCATCGTCACAGAAGACTTCCAATGTGGATTCCCTGTTTTTGTTTGGTTGGATGGTGTAGACGCGACTTTCTGCCATGTCATCATGTTCGAATATCTCCATACAGTCTGTCGGATATCGGCACACTGTGCCATCACCTACGTAACCTGTTTTACAATAACACTGACCGGCGTTGTTTAGGGTGGCGTTACAAGTGGCGTTAACACTGCACATGTAATTTACACAGTTAACGTTACCATCAACACACGAGCAATTCAGAGAACAGTTAGGAAAAACATAGGACCCACCTGACTAAAGATAAAAAAGAACACAAAAAAAAAATAGCTAAACGTTTTAACTGTTAAGATTATATAGATGAGGAAAATTTGTTGCTGGCTAATGAAAAGAAGAAAATATTCTAAGCATCCTTATATGAAATTCACATTCTTACGCATCGTTTACGAAATACCATTTGAAGTTGAAATTCGAGCATGATGGAAACAGAGATGATCACATACATGCAAACGGACAAATTGGTTTCATTTTAATTTTTTTGTACATTCTTAATCTATTTTTCTTCATGATCGGGATGTATTAAAAACATATAATACACTATACAGTCATTTTTGGGTATTGATAACTTCACAGCTCCTCAAACAAAGTTGAAACCGTATCCAATCCAACGTCCAAAACAATAAAGTAAAATATATTAAAGAAAAAAAAACATTTTAGCAGTCAGTGTGTTACTCATACCTGTTTCCTTCAAGTTCATTTGTGTTACAAAACCTTGACAATTACAAAATATCAAAATCTCAAAAACACAATCCTGGAATTGCATTATCAAACATAATTTATAACAAGTTCTGAAGTTTATCAAATTAAGTGGCTTTATTACTAGTCTAACGCAAAGATCATGACAGTCCAGTTTGTCAGATGCAACACAAAACCAACTAGCACACACGTATATATACTTCTATGGCCTGTAATAACATATTTACAATACATTACGCAACAAACTTGTGGCAAATTACAATTGATCTATAGAATGTCATCGATGGTGATCTGTTGGTTACATAAATTAAAAGATTTCTTGGTTGAGTCATTGGAATTGATCAAACAATGGATTATCATGACTTTGTTTTGTTTTAAGATTTTAACATAGGCTACATGTATTATTTTAATTGTTATTATTATATCATATAATTTATATATTTTATAATGTTTATAAATAATATTTTATTTCTAATGTTTTTCAAGCTGATTTTCTTCAAATCTGGGTTAGCTACAGGATCAAAATTATAGAACTAGCACCCCCCCCCCAACACACTTTTTTGATTATTACATATCAAAATTAAAATTCTGTTGATCGTTGTTCTTTTTACTCATGAGGTATTTATGGTCTTTCCAAAAGGGTGAAGTTACACATGTCTACTGTAACTTTCAAAGTTTCAATACATTCACCAAGCCAAGTAGAGGAAACATTAAGAGACATTTCACGGGTAGCACTTTACAGTTATGTATCTGTGACGCCATTTTACTCACATTCTGTGCATGTTATCAGGTCTAGTTTTCAAAGGTCATTTATATTATTTTGTGTGCACATAAGTAGATTTTCCACTTTTGAAATTAGAGTGTATTCTTAGTAAACAAGAAAGAGGTGACCTCTCCCTTCAAGGTTACCTACCTCAATTGTGACACCTTCCTCGGTCTCTGTTCCCTCAAGAAAACAGTCATCACATTCGTCCGGGGCAACACATTCATCTCCATTCAACTGAAACTCTTCTGGACAAAAACAAGATTCCTCATTGCGGCGACAAGGAATGCTGTCATCAGGATCCGGACAAATTCTCTGGGAGACACAGTATCCATAACGCATGTTGTGTGGACAGCTCTCTATAACACCATCTTCTGATGAAAAGTTAAACTTACCTGTCGACAATAGTTTGTAACCGCCAAATTCGTCACTTATGCGAAAGTTGTCATATGTCACATGGATGGATGAACCATTAGATGTCGTCATATCGATCCGTAACTGATATGTATTCTGACTGGTTAAATATGAGAGCTTTTCATTGCCAATCCAAAAGTCATTTTGAGATAATCCGAATCCAAGTCGGTAGTCTTCCCAACTCCGATTAAATGTTACTCTCGAATCTAAATCCGCTCTTCCTTGTATTAGCTAGTGAAAGAAAGATAAAAATCAAAACTTAAAGATGAACGATAGTGATTTTTCACCATCGACGAAAAAATACGATTTTATTCAAGAGTATTCTAGTTGGTTTCCATTTTACACATGTGAAAATTCAAGTCAATCCGATGTTGGGAAAGGCTTAAAAAAAATTCCTAAACTCGTTGATTTTTTAAACAAAAATTGGGCTTTTCGCGAAAAGCGATATGATGATCACGTGATCTACAGTGACATGTGACGTCATTATGATGATAACAACGTGAGCTCGGCGTAGTGTACTTCAGCAGTGTGCACTTAGTGTGTAAGTTTAGTTGCAACCTACTCTATATTGGACTCGACAAACAACGTAAACCACTAGCAAAATCAAAGAAAGTTGCGTTGTAGGGGGATGCAACAGAACGAATGTGGACTCTACAATAAGTTTTTTCTTCAATTTTCCAAGCGGAAAAAGTAGTGAGAGATATCGGAAACTCTGGATATACGATTTGTGAGGAGAACCAGGAAAGATTTCATCGCACCAGGAGTTTCTCATGGCAAGAATGTGAAAGTTTGTTCTGCCCACTTCACAGAAGATGATTCTCGGGCCCAATTGAAATTTGCGTGTGGCAAGGTCACTAAAGTAATAAAAGTTTGAAAGATTGATGCTTTTATGCCGCATTATTTATATATATCCCGATAAATGCAACAGTAAGTGTTGGAACTGGAAGACATGTCAGACGTGAACAACCTAATGACTATGTGAGGAGAGAATCCACGTGCAAATTTCAATTGGGGCATGGACGTCGCTTAGGCAGAGTTTTTTGGGGCAGAGATGTGTTCATACCCTCCAAACCACTTTAAATGTAATACGAATAGGAAATGTGTGTATGCTCGAGCGAAACAAAACATCGTGTAAGTATTACTTACGGTAGCGCACACTGTCACTTATGTTTGCACAGTGTGAAAGTACCGTTTGCCGACCTACGTGAAGTTGGGCTAGAATACGATTCCTCCTGAAGCCCAAACCACGAGGCATGCATGTGAATAAACGCAATAGGCATTGCATGTATGCCTAGTGAGAAAATTGTTCGAGCTAGACTAACAACTCGATTGAGTTCAAATGCGGTTGTATTTCAAGCTCAATGAGACCTTTCTGTTGGATTTAATGACGCACGGAACAAGGAACGTTTATGTTTTACAGTAGGCCTAGTGCATACAAGCGAATCCACTTTGTTTAGAACTTTGGATTTTCTTTCGGATGTTATACTAATCTACGTTTGAGACTATCATCACTATTGTTATTGAGCCAGTTTGACTGGTAAGTGAGCACATTCATACATCACTCTGTATAAAACCCGCCAAAAACGTGATCTTGAGATTTACGTTACTTTGGGTCAGCTTGCGAGTTACCTCTTCAGATATTGGGAAATCGTTGCGAAATCGCCGCAAATTGCGTAAAAACAAAACTTGTAAGCACGTGGTGAAGAAATCAAGAAACACTATGATATTCATTATCTATTTATGTCTTGAACATTACGCCGGAAAATAACAGTTATGCTGACACGAAATGCACGCACAGCTCCGTACTGAAAAGTACACAACAGAAAAGATCATCACAGTGACGTCATTCACTGACCTGAGGGCTGTTCAAGGTCGTTGCAGTGTTTGCAAATTCCTAAATTACGGAAGCGAAAAAACGATGTTTTAATTCCCTTTTTTATAACTTTCCGGTGTGCTATTTGGAAAATTAAAAAAATATGTTGCTTGGTAACATATAAACTACATTATATATGAAAATGAGAGATTTTTTTTCTGTCACTATCGTTCTACTTTAAGTTAAAAAAATGTTTCCCCGAAGGAAATGGGGGCGGTATTGAAGAACTTAGCATGCATATACTCTAGATGTGTGACCTGATTAATTCACTGTGGCTTCGGCTTTGAGTACAACGTTTCTGTATGCTGTTGTGTTGGACGAATCTAACCGCAGTAGTAGGCCTAGGTGCCGACTTTGCGATCCACGTTGTAGTAACTGCCGACTTTGCAATCCAAGGTTCCCTTACAAATTTTGCAAGGTTGGTAAGAGTGCCTCCCGGTGATAGTTTACCCTTTCGGGAAAAACCGAAAAGGGAGAAATATACAAATAAGTCACTCGCTTTGTTGACGGTTATCATATCAATATGGCTTGTATGTTATAGCTTGTGTTTATGGAATTGTGTTTAGTTGATCAAAAGTATTTCGAATGTATATGTAGCCTAGTCGTGTGGCCACTCGGCACTCGGAATCTGTTCGGCTGTAAACTTGGACTATGCTACTTGGTACTCGGACTATGATACTTGGTACCCGAAAGTATTTGGTACTCGAACGTACATGGTACTCGAATAAAGCTATTAGACTACAACACTGATGTGTATAGACATTTTGTTGTACCGGACGCCACGATACCTCCCTCCTCCTTGCTCTGCATGGAGAAAAGATGTCAAGAAATGAAGTAATTTTAAGCTTGAAGACACGGGATGTTCTCTGAGATGAATTTAAGAAACTTCGTCGAATTCAAACAAATTTTCTGCAAGTAGTAGTATTTTTGTAAGAATATTTGTAAAAAATTGGATATTTTTTAAGTATATATTTTTGTATATTTGTAAAAATTAACGACAATATTGGGAGGAAGAGCTAAACCGGGAGTAACTTCCTCGCTCTTTCAACTTTTTCTGTTCAGACTTTCTGCTCTGTTTGACATATTTGGCCGCTGAGTGATAGATATCAGGTGATCTTCATTGAAGACAATTACCATTGTAAACTAAGATAGTACAATGAAATCGACACATTCTATACAACCTATACACAGTTAGTAACAATACGTACCGTCCATGCCGTACCATCGTTCTGGCTGCTGTCACAGTAAGCCTTGAAGGGTCGATCATCATAACCGTCTGGTTGAATGAGGTACTCACCATTCAATCTGGACGTTCGACACTCATCGTACACTGCATCCTCACAATCTCTAGCAAACTCATACACGTACAGAGTATAATCTATACCAGATCAGAAGAGAAGAAAATTATCATCTCTTCTTTATTATGCATAAAGAATAAAATTTTAATCGATGCAGATACTTGACAGATTTAAGTTATTTGTAGATGTCGTTGCGGAAAGGATGAGTCCAGGCAAACAATAAATTAATTTGATGAATTAAAAGTCTTTACGACAGTTTTTTTCTCATTTCAATTTGTAATTTTAATAATTAAATAATTGGAGTGGATACACAGAAATACATAAACCAAGTCAATGGGTTTAACATGGGATTTCAAATTCTTTCCTTTTAGTCTCAAATAAAACGTATTAAATAATTCGCCAAGTTGTACATAGACAAATAAAAATCAATAACAACTATGGATGGAAATCGGTACGTTTAGTCATTAGTATTGTCCTTAAAGACGACGACACGTAGCTATAAAGCAATGCGTAAGACCGGGACCATGGGTAGGGGGGACTTAGAATCCTCAAGGTGGGTCCATGAATCGGAAACCAGGCTCACTAAAAATAGACAAATTCAATAGTAAAATTCAAGCAGTGTGTTTTACGGAAATGAGTTGTGTATGAATCATAGAAAAGTATTAACAGCGTCACATATAAAGTTAATATTAAAATTATTAAATTCCTTTCCACGTTTTTTTTTTAAATTTTTTTTAACTTACTTGAAGTTATTTTAATATCCGTGATTAATATATAACTGATTAATATTGTCTTTTGCGTTGAAGGTGACAAAAGCTTTCATATATTTTATTAAAACTATTAGCGGACAGGGTTTAAAA
Source organism: Apostichopus japonicus (assembly GCF_037975245.1). NCBI lineage: Eukaryota > Metazoa > Echinodermata > Holothuroidea > Aspidochirotida > Stichopodidae > Apostichopus > Apostichopus japonicus. Next base: position 9,995,857 of record NC_092569.1, on the reverse strand, counting down.
ATATGATGACTCTATTAATCTTCTTATATATGAAAATACTGTTTAGTTCAGCTCTTAACATTCTCTCCCGATATATATAGGGCCAGTCGAAATGGGAATTCAAACGAAATTCTGTCCGGAAGTGGGAAAGCTTCAGAGTGCCATATCCGGGCATCTTGATGTCTTCAAAATAATGGAAACAAATACTCACTGAAGCCCAGCCATGGCTTTGGCTTAGAAGACTCTCCATTGAGGGTCCATTTTCGTTGCTGTGTTGGGTCCCTGCTGCTCCTTGCTACGCCACTGGCAACATTCAAAATATCTCATGTATTGTGCTGGCGAGCAACGCATAGCATTTGTAGAAACTTTAACTATAATGAACTTACATTAAATGATACAGATCCAACATCAGAAAAATGACACACATCAAAATACTCACTTTTAGGTTCTGCATAGCGTTTGGTCGCACCGGTCTAATGACAAAATGAAGAAAAAATGAATATTCAAAGGAAATTGAATCAAGCGTTGCATCGCGAATGGAAGGTGTTTGTGTGTGTGTGTGAGGGGGGGGGGGTGAAGAAGGATGTGAGGTGCGGTACTCAAAAATTCCTTCCAACCCCCTCATTCGCCAAAATTTTAACTCCTATACCCCCATCTCCATCGCCTCTCCTTCCACCTTGCTTTCCCCTCACTGGTAAAATATGAATTGCACAATTGCTACTAGACTGATTGGTTTCAGACTGGATCTGCTACTTTTGAGAATACAAATTCAAATATCGTTGCCACAAAACCATGCACTTATGTGTCTCACTCATATGTTTTTTTATTAAAAATTTTTGTTCGTTTTTTTTGTCATGTTTTATTTTTTTATGGGATTTTTCTTCGAATGGAGAGGGGTGACCAGGCGTTGCAATCTCGTGTCAAGATTACATGCCTTCCTGCATAAGTTTATTTATACTTCTATATAGTAGATACAAACCACTTGTTCCTGCTGCTGTTGTTGTTTTCGTTTGGGCTTCTGCTTTGATGACTAAGCCCCATAGTAAAGACGTTGTATATGCTGGCAACTATTTCAAAACTATATACGGTATTACGAAAGGGATGCACGCGGATACTGTTGTTTTCATTAGGTAACTGTTTCCGTGTTATAGATCATACTATTGATCTTGGCAAAGTCAGGACAATACACAATGTAAAGTCCCTGTATAGCCGACTTTACCTTCTCTGTGTACGCTCATGTCAATGCATATACTAGCGTTAGTTCCTCCCATTTCTTGTTTCCTCTCGTCAGTGGCGGAGCGTCCATACAGTCAGAGGGGGCGTATGCCCCCCCCCCTGACGGACTCAAATAGACTGCTGGGGCCCTTTTCAGCTTTTTACCACTTTTTAGTCTACGTATATTCGCGATTATTGACTTTTTTTATTGCGCTCTCAAATACCTATTGACATTTGTCACGTTTTGTTGTTGTAATTTTCTGACAAAATGGCGATGACACCTATTTATTCTTCGTTTATCTGCCAATTAGCATAGCCCGGAAAGGGTCATTTCCGGCGATCTTGGCAGTATCTTTACTCAAAAAATGTCTGTACGCTCCCGCGCCAACCTGTGGTGGCGCTCCGCTTAGATAGTGTCAACAGGGCCCCAACTCAGACAATTCTCGCCCCCCCCCTGACCAATACCCCTAGCTCCGCCACTGCCACTCGTCATATGCCCTCCGTAAAATTACAAAATATTTCTTTAATAATTGGGTGTTGCTTTTTTCTCTCTCTCTTCTAAGTGGGCCAGATGCTCATCATGTTATACCGAGTCGCGACTGAAACTGCCAGCATTTCTTGAGTATGTTTATTATTCCTCCCTTAACCGACTTACATGCCCAGTTTCAGTGAACTTAGCTTGGGTTTCAGGTACCCCAGTTCAAGAGTGAGAGCTGGGGTCCCATATACCTACTTTACAAAAAGTGCACTTGAAAACATGGTACCTATGAGAAATTGTTTTATACGGTATAGGGGGCGTATAGATGCAAAGTTATGCTATCATGATTATCATTTAGTAAAAAAAAAGAATTGTTTAAAAACGGGCAAATCATGGCCTTTTCTCCCCTGTTTCCACCACGGGGATTTTTACTAATATCTGATCTTGTAAGCCACGCTTTCATCTAAACTTCAATAATTCATGTAAACACATGTCTAGCAGTTGTGATCTATTGGCTTGTTAATTGGTGAACCAACCGTTGGGGCTCCTGTGTGATTAGGGGCCGTGAATGAACATATTGAACTGAGCATTGCAACCCCTTAACCTAGTGTGTTGCCAAAAAGTGTCATGTCGTACACTTATAGACTGTGTGTTATATATACAACAGACCTAAACTTCTTCAATCATTTTAAATAATAGTTACTCCACATTCATTCCACGTGTTAAGAAAACAATATTCCAGGCAATAGCACGAGAGCTCTAGTCTGGGTTTACCACCGACAGTTTTGGAACCCGTGCCCTAATAGGACAGCTTCAAATTCTCAGCCACTTGGCAAGATTGACCAATTTAGGGAGCGCGTGCGAATTTGTCTCGTTTTGTCGTGTAACTTGTTCAAATGGGAATACGCGCAGGAAATTGTGCGCAAATCCTAGCACTTCATTTTACACGCTACCGTTAATATCGTGTTAAAGCGAATTGAGTTCAATTTTGTTAGAAAATCCAATTACGCGTAAAGAATTTAATTTGTGCTACCTAGATCAAGTCACGTTAATGCTTCTTTATTGGAGGAACTGAGATGGCAAGTAGTGGTCAATAATATGTTTCGATCCCTCTACACACTCTCGAACTTGCATTAGGGCTAGTGGTAGGTGAGTTTAACATCGACAACATATAGTAGGGTGTGCCATAAATTCGCGTCTGGCAAAGAGAACACAAAATGTTCTTTCATAGGACAACGGTAACGATGATCTCTCTGATTTTGTTCTGTGTTTTATTCCTTCAACAAAGTGATTTGATGGAAGTTTTGGTCAGAGCGAAAATTTTGTCAGAGCGAAATAGATTTATACAGCTCGAAATAAGTTTTTAAAGTTTTACATATTATATTTTGTGTTGTCTTAAGTTGAGTTTGACTTGCTTGTAAGTTTAATTCGATTTACTGTTAGGCGTTAGGCAACCGCGTGAAGTGGTGCACTGGTGAAACAGCAAGGGAAGGAGGGGGAGGAGGGTGGGGGAGGGGGAGGGTTATCTTTGCTTCGTTACACGGTTGAGTTCATCGTTGTTGTAAATCTTCCGTTTTATTGTCATGGATTTATGCCACAAATTTGCAAATGGATAGAAAAGAATAATCATGAACAACAATTTTAGACGCCGGGAATAATTACAAAGGTTTGGCTTGGAAACTCGTTACAAACATAACAAACATGACTCTCGTTACACACATGACACATCATTCAGCACGTAAGAACACTCGCCATTCCCTCTGAGCAATTCTTTCTAGCTGAAACTCTGTTAATGTTGACAGATCTACGATAGTGTAAATAACTTTTGTTTCTGAAATAACGTCAAAGCAAATTATGAAGACAGTATCATTGTTAAGTATATTTTTGCCTATATCATGCGAGTACAAGGAGGGGGTTGATACTTGGGATTTGGACCCCCCCCCCACCCTTACCCGAAAAAAATCACACAAAACCATTTCCATGTTTATAGATTATGAAGGTTAAAAATCACGTTAAATTTGATCTCTGTTAAGTAGCTTAATGTAGCCTATTTTGGCTACTAACTTTATAGCGCTACACAGTTGTATTGTGCTGTCAGCTTGACGGCCGATTGCATGAGGTCCAGTTTTGCAATACTAGTAACGCAATTACTTTGCCTTGTGCTGCAATGCTAAGTTCCACATTTTAGTCAAGTTATAAAGTGAATTTGAAATATATGAACGCATCATAAAGTTGTTGTGGGTTTTAAAACCAGAAGAAGACAATCAATGTAACAAAATATAAAACTAAGTCGACAAATAGAACTACAAAGTCAGTTGCAAACTTAGCCTATACATCTGGTGTTAGGAATTTTTGAGACGCGCATTTATGTACCATCTGCCCCAACATGTGTAACCTTAATATACCACGTGACTACCGTCTTAACAATAGTTTTACCAATAACGTAAACACACAGCATGATGTAGATTGGTTTATGTTTGTTGTCTAAATTATGAGATTTGTGAAATTTTAATCTCTATCAAAGTTTGATTAGATGTAAATAAAATGAAGAATATTGTTTGTACGTTTATACTGACGGATTGCAATTTCATGAAAGTAAATGTTCATTGTAATTTACTAAAGACCGGATCATTTCGAATTTGTTTTTTCACGTTGGGGAGGGGGCACCGCTTCTACTTACACCAATCCCCAATAAGGCCGGTACTTCAAAGCTTCAGAACAAATCAAGCCAAAACCGAAGAGGACCTTGAACGGGCATTATGTAACATTAAGCTACTACGTGGCAACCATCTGGCAATATATTTAACTCCCCTCCCCCTCCCCGCCCCTACAAGCCCCTAGCATGATGTAGATTATAATAATCTGTTTGTATACATACCGGGAAATAATGAGATGTAAAATTTCAAATTAGATTTTCTAAAAGCTTGATCAAATTTAACAATATTAAGAAAATGTTTGTAGGTCTATTGTAGTATTGAAATAAAACTGTCTTTGTAAATTGCAGGTCGCAACATTTCGCATTCAAACAATCATACGTATATACAAAAGGTTCCCACGACCGCGCCCCGCCACCCTAGGCTGACAGTTCATTACTTCAACAAATCGACCACCCCCCCGCCACCATCCTCCTCCTTAGAAGAATCTTGTACGGGTATGAATACTTACCCCTTTTCCAAAGAATAAAACATCACTTGCAATGAATAATATAACCACGGAGATGTAGAGAAGATTCTTCATTTCTGTGATGATGTTTAAACGGCTCAAGAGAGGACAATATTTTGATCACGTCCTTACATTGATGTCATCGGTATTTGTATTAGAAATCATCAAGGGCGGGAATATATGTTACTGTCTTGAATGAGGAAGTATAACATTTCGTTTACTATATGTAGTTTCTATTTCAACAGGAAGGTCCTTGAGTTGAAACATTACGAAGCTTTGCAGGGGGGAGGTCACATCTTAATGTAACCGGCTTTGTTCCTGACAGGATCTTCCTCAGCTAGGAAATCCAAACTTTTGCACAACGAGGAAAACTCATATATAGTGCGAACAATTCAATAAGATCATTAAACATCATGCATGGTGTGGGCGCGTTCAACAAGTATTTTATATTATCAGGCGTGAATCCAGGGGTCTCCCGCCCGCCCCCTTTCAGGGGGGGGGGGAGGTGAAGCCTAACCAGTTCTCAGAGTTGTTGAAATTTACACTCGTGGTGGCAACATGCACGCCCGCGTTAGAATCATTGCATTGATCCTGATTTGAGACTGCCAGCGATGTCAGAGGTCTTGTTTTAATACAGCTACGATTTGCCGATATATCTATAACAATGTTATTTACGGAACCAAGTGAGTCTATACTCGCTTCAATACATATTATGTTAACAGGCTATGAGTTATTCGGCAGTAACGAACATGCATTTCTCACTCTTATAAGGTTGGATCAAGGAAGTAATACTTCCATGGTAGGATGAGATTGGGTTGTATCTATGCGTATCATCAAGCACACTCAAGGGGGTTGTATGTGTATCGTCAAGCAAACTCAAAGAGGGTTGTATATCTATGTGTACCATCAAGCACACTCAAGGGGTTGTATCTATGTGTATCGTCGAACAAACTCAAAGGGGGTTGTATCTATGTGTATCTTCAAGCAAACTCAAAGGGGTTGTTTCTATGCGTATCGTCGAGCAAACTCAAGGGTGTTGTATCTATGCGTATCGTCGAGCAAAGTCAAGGGGGTGGTATCTATGCGTATCGTCAAACACACTCAAAAGGGGGTTGTATCTATCTGTATCATCCAGCAAACTCAAGGGGGTGGTATCTATGCGTATCGTCAAGCAAACTGAAAGGGGGTGGTATCTATGTGTAGCCTATCATCAAGCAAACTCAAGGGGGTTGTATCTATGTGTATCATCACGCAAACTCAAGGGGGTTGTATCTACCTATATCATCAAACAAAATCAAGGGGGTTGTATCTATGTGTATCTTCAAGCAAACTCAAGGGGGTGGTATCTATGCGTATCGTCAAACACACTCAAAAGGGGGTTGTATCTATCTGTATCATCAAGCAAACTCAAGGGGGTTGTATCTATGTGTACCATCCAGCAAACTCAATGGGGTTGTATCTATGCGTATCATCAAGCAAACTCAAGGGGGTTGTATCTATCTGTATCATCAAGCAAACTCAAGGGGTTGTATCTATGTGTATCTTCAAGCAAACTCAAGGGGGTTGTATATATGTGTACCATCAAGCAAACTCAATAATTTAGACATTCACGTCTACGAGAATGCTGCACATTCGATTGCATACAGGCCCGGGCCATGTTGTGAGGTATACCAGGTTTACATTTTATACGAAGTCCATTTAGTTCTTTCTTCTTTGGCAAAGAATACGATTGATAATACCACTGGTTTCATTTACTTCTATACAGGCCGTTAAGCTATTATTACGTCGAGGTTAAAAGCGTACCGTTCGTACAACAAGTAAACCTGGACGATGGACAGAAGCCCCCCTCAGACCGACTCCTAGACAATGGTGAAAAATCCATCATGGTATACACACTCTGGAGCTCGTGGGGAAGCTGTAGTGACTGCGACGTTCCCGGTAGAAGGAAAAGAATCGGTAAATACTAATTCGGTGTATTGTATAACTTCAGTGAGTTAGTCGTTTATTATATTGAGGCATTTTTTAAATTATTATTGTGTCACCTATTTCGAGCAGGTATACAGAAGCTTCCCGTTCAAGTTGGTACTAACAATACATTGTCATAAGTTTGTCGCTAGAGAAAGTCTTGCACTTGTTTTGTTTTTTGGATCGACCATGTTACATATATTTTGTCCTTGCTCATCATTCCAGGATACTGTTATGCGTTAGTGCCAGACACTGTGTTTACTGGAGGAGTGCCTTGTCGATCATCCCTAGTACCAACAGCTGCCACCAGTCTGCTAACACTCACAAAAGATATACAGCTGGAGACACCGTGTATGGAATATTGCGTACACATGCAAGGTATCTCTATCATTCATCCACATACTGAGAACCCCCCCCCCAAAAAAAAAACCCACACAATTACCCCTCCACGCCTTCCAACGCACAAGCTGTACAATCTATACCAGGGTTGTCCAACCTACGGCCCGCGGGCCACAGTCCGGCCCGCCGCAGGGTTGCGTACGGCCCGCCAGAGATGCTGTACGGTGCGAAATTTTAGTGTGCAGATTTATTGATAACAATTTGATGCTATATAATCAATCATTCGAACCTTCTGGGTCCAAAAAACTGCATACAGGTCATTGTGTGTGACACTCTCAGCGGCGGGGAGGGGGGGGGGGGCGGCTGGACTTTATACATCTGTTATCAGGAAGGAAAATAAATCAGTGCGCTCCGCGCACAGTGCTCACATTTTGTTGGCTTTGGCTTCGGGCAAAAAATCGAAAAATCGAGCGTATGGTTCATGCGGCCCCATCCTTCATCATAATCATTCCATGTGGCCCTCCTCTGCAAAAGGTTGGACAACCCTGATCTATACCAAGAAAAGGGGGGGAGTATATAGTTGGGTAAATACATCAGGGTCGCAATCGGAACCGGGAAGTATGAAAAGCAGTATCACCGGAGAAAAATGCTACTTTAACATTCCCTGGTAATACTAGAGGGCTACTTCACAAAGGAAGCTGTTCTAACACTTAATCTTAACCAGGAGAAGTTATCAATCCGAAATACTTTGTTTAGCACAATGTTATTAACCTTTTCAAATTATAAGGTTCTAATTGTTTCTGTTATATATTTAATTAGTTTATTTATTTCCTATTTTTGGTCTTTAATTACTTTTCAATCGCAGATTGATTAAAAATTAATTGTTGTATGAGTTCACATATCTCATGAATCATTGTTTTGCTTTTAAATGGCTATCCGTGAAATGACGTCATCTTTGTCCCCCCCCCCCCCCCATCACAGAGACACCTGTGTACGGACTCGGGCCTTTTACTGGTTTATTTGTTCATGGAGGGAGTAATTCATATAAAACTCTGGACGAGCAAGAGAGAGGTAAGTGCTTAGTTACTGTTGGTTCAATCTCTGACCCCCTCACTGATCTGTAACGGCACCGCATTCAGAAATTACGAAATTAATCCAGCTAGGCTAGAAGGGGTGAGGGCATATAATTCCGAAATTGAGAATCGTTGATTTACAGATCTTAATAGTTTATAATTCGTTAGACGTCAGAAAGCTTATAGACGTCTTCGTGAATCGAGGCCAGATGATCCGCATCGGCGAACCCACCAAACCAGACGTAACTCTTAAATTATTTCCCTGGTGGGGCACTTGCGGGTTTATTTCCTCTGGACACTGATTTCAAATAAAATGCTGAATCAGGTTCCTCGAAGTTTTGATCGTTTTTCTTATTTCATCATTTTCTCGCTTAATTGTCAAAGATGCTGACATAATGGTATGTTTGGTAAAGTATTGTGATGTTGTTGGTTATCATATATGCCGCCCTCTATTTCTCTAGGCTACATGTCACTGTTTTTAGTCACATATGCTTTCCACGTGGACAGTGACGTAAGAATTACAGGTCACGTGATGTCTGCTCACCAGCTCAACTGAATCAGATCTCGAGACTTACGAATCAGTCTCCGCTACCCGTTCTGAATCGTTCGGTTCGGTAGTAGCCCTGGCTCCGATCATTGTGGTCGTATTTGTATCTGTCTTGTATTCGTCTCGTTGTACGTATCGTTATAGGACTCTCCTTCGTTATTGAGACCTCGTTTGTAACCATTGTGGTTTTAGTGCATGTCTCTCTATTTATTATTCAGGGCTTCATGCATAATGTATTGTCTGTACCGTGACTGCTTGTAGTAAAGATAACGAAATCTACTCTGCGCTCGTTCTTTCCTCGTATATGTATATATGTGTAATATCCTTTGCATGTAATAGCGAGATTCAAGGCTCGTCGTTATTAACACACAACCATCCAAGCCGCATTTGTTTCCATACCACCACCAGTCCTCAGAAGGGAATATTTGGGCGCCCCGGAATCTTAGACTGAGCTATAGTTACAGTATCTAATACAACCATATTGTATTATCAACTTATTTTCAACTGGCAAAATGGCAAACTCATATGAAATTACGGCATTATATATAGAAATATAAAATTGGATTGAACGGAATTTGTTTTAATTTGATTTTGTTTTAATGTTTGTAATGTTCTACAACATATCAACACTAACCTTGTGCTACCAGATAAAACAGTTGAATTTCCTACTCGTTGTTTCAGAAGAGAGAAAGGTGTCTAAGTTTGTTTTCCAATCCTTTAAGTATTGTCTGACGTCACGTCCTCCAGACATTATTCACAACATCGATAAATAAGAATACTAATAAAAATCCAATGAGATTGTTGAAGGCTGTATAGCTGCAACCAGAGTATTGTAGACTACCCATTATTCGGCACTATATATGAAATACAATATTGGACTCGACCTGACGCTAGCAAAACAGTAGGAATGCTCAACTTTCAAAGAAATTCTATGTACACAACACCAGCTATACAATAATGGTATAAGGGATTGCTAATAAATGAGGATATTTTGTGATATGAACAAACAAAACAAAATGCCCTATTGTGCAGTGAGGTTTTGTTGATGTATATCTTTGCCCCTCCCATCTCTACGCAAAGTATGTTTTGGCTTGTACTCAAGATATGGCGGTCGTGCATATCAATTACGTGTTCGGTATCTTTCCCTCCGTGGGATATCCTGTTTATAAGTATGGTTACACACCTACGCAAATATCATCATTGCATACATATACATATATATAGAGGGTGTTCCGAAAGTTCGTTCCGCCCTAGAGCCCATCTTCCCTTCAGCATCTCAGCCATACTACAATAGCCCCCCCCCCCCCCCCACCAAATTCAAACCGTCTGTGATACTCGGTACGAATTGCCTACGGAACACAAACTGTAAGAACTCAGTGAGTAAGTAACTCTTCTTGTACGGACACAAAACGCACACGTGTTGAATTGAATAGGTACACAAACCTCAACGCATAACAATATGCCGCCTAAGGGAAACAACAGTGGCTTGGAAAAGGAGAGGGAACTTGCTAGGGAATAACGGAAGAAAGGGAAAACAAATAAAGAAACTGACTCTACTACATCAATACATATATATGTAGCCTACATAAAACAATAACAATTACCGTATGCATGGTGTTTAGTGTAGGATTAAACATCTTTAAAATATATATATATATATATATATAGATAGATATATATATATACATATATATATATATATATATATAAATAGAGACAAACCGTGAATACTTCCAAGGAAAATGTAAGAGAAGTCTACAGCCATGGGGCTTTATGCTGACACACACGTCATTATGAGGATACATAGTACTTTACGTCATTATGAGGGCACAGTGTACTTTATTCTCATCAATAACAAAATGGATTTGCTGCCTATATTTTTTTAAAGTGCACATTTGTTCCTTTTCCGCAGGTCAACAAACATTAAGAGTAGAAGAAGCGACAATGCTACGGCTGGAATGTCCAGAGTAAGAACACATTAAACTATCGGATAAGATATACTTCGTTTACGATGCACACAAATAAAAAAAAAACAATAACTCCGAGCAGGAAGTGTTAATGTAACAGTGAGATGGCCGACGTAGGGATGGATTTCTCATATACACATCTCTGATTCAAGATTGACTAAAGAATGAATTTTATTTGAATGTCCCCAATCAAAGCGAATAGAAGTTTGGAGTTCATATAATCTTTTCCAAATTCAGTTCGGTTTAGATATAGAAGTTGTGTGGACAAGATTGTAAGATAACGGAGATATTAGGATGCGCTAGTCATGTGGGGATTATGTACCCCGAGGTAGCTTCACTGCAATTCTACGAGACATAAATAAACAATGAAGTAAGAGACTGACTTCGGTCAGCCTGCGGCTTTGATAAGACAATGAGGCTTCTTCGCGAGGTCCTGCTTGCAGGAGGATCTAATATATACATACATTCAGACTAAAGTAAGTGACATTTGCAATATCATCATCTTTTGGCGGGGGGTAAAGGGATGAAACCAAACAACTTCTTAACAAGGAAAACCAAATTTCCTCTGGTTCCATCAACCGCTATCTAGGATTTGGAACTATTCCGTAGCAACGTTTATATGTCCGTTTGTTGCGGTTATGCTATTTTTCTGTTTGCGTGAAGGATGCACGCGCGTATGGAGAGCCGTTTTAATATTTAATCAGGAATTTTAGATATCTCGAAATAATTTCAGGTACCTCAAATTTAATATCAGATATCTCAAATTTATTTAAGATATCTACAAAATAATTGCAAATATCTTAAAATTCATTTCAGATAGGCCTATCTCGAAATACCAGAGAATATCAGTCTGAAATTGTAATCAGATATCTCGAATTAAATTTTAGATATCTCGTATTCAATTTCAGATATCTCGAAATCCATTTTAGATATCTCGAATTCAAGTTTAGATATCTGAAATAGAGTTTTAGATATCTCAAATAACAAACAATTTTAGATATCTGAAATAGAGTTTTAGATATCTCAAATAACAAACAATTTTAGATATCTGAAATAGAGTTTTACATATCTCAAATAATAAACAATTTCAGATATCTAAAATTCCCGTTTAAATGTTAAACTGCCCAGTGCCTGCATTTCAAAAACGATATTATGATTTTGGTTTATTATTAAGGGCGTACATTGTAGATGCGGTGAGGTGGCGTAGAGCTGGGCACGTTATGCAGATTCCCACAGAAGATCCAACTGAGGGAGAGAGTCGTATCTTCATGGACCCGGAGGGCACTTTGACATTTCGAAACTTAATACTGAACGATACTAATAGATACGAGTGTCACGTGAACCAAAGGAGGATGGCAAACTACAGAGTTTATGGTTAGCACATTACTATAGAATCAGGGAGATACCATTTATGATGTACAGTTCCCCTACTTCCTAAATGTAGTCTCCGTATATGATCACATCAAAAGATCTGCCACTTTATGAAAAACATATTTACGTTTTATCACTGGTTTGATTTTTAAGACCCCACACTGAGTTTGTCTCTTGTTTGTTATGAAATCTAAGACTATAATGCTAAGGTAAGAATGTGACGTCATTCTGATTTTCTTTTGCCTATTATGTTTACAGAAGTTACTACGGTATTCATAGCAGTTTGTCAGAGCTTCGATCATTGTTGCTCGCATTTGGAGGAATACCGTATGATTATGCGGTTGAGATATTTAGGAACTCACTGCAATGGTTGTTTAAAAATCTCATTATTAGTTAGTTATATAGTAATTATGACTACTTAATACCTAATTCATATTTTTTGTGGGGGGTGGGGGTTGACAATTCTATATTATAAATCTGTGGATTTCGCTTTCAGCTTAATATTTCTTAGCGTTTCTTTGCTTTTGTGTTTTTTCAGTGTTCACGCAGATAATTGACAGAGAAGGTAAGTTTCTCGTTCAGCTGTTTTAGATTTTAACGTACGTGCTAGTAAATGTGTTTGGTACACATTTCATTAATTGTAACGGTCGTAGGTCCTGCAATGCACAATTTATAGCCCAATAGCTGTTGTGCGTTTGGCTGTCGTGTCTGTTGATCCTTGCTAGGCCTATACGTGTAAAATCTAGGACAGTTGATGTATGTAGAGTGCAAGGCAAGATATAGGAGAGGAAAGGTTGTGGTAGACAGGAAGGCATTATAATTCATGGATTACTGTAGGTATAATTACACTTTGTTAAACACACACATGTTTGTATTACATTCCAACCGAGGACCTCATTGTATTTTCCATTGTTCAAATCCACGTACCCTAACCTTAACAATACCCCATACAAGTGGTGATTCTTTAGAAATCACAACCGAGGACCTGGAATTCTTTTATAATTCAAGTCCTCGGTCGGATAGAAAACAAACGCACCCACACACACACACACACATACATACTTACATACTCTACGGGTGACCCCTGTAGGAATTCCAGTGACCTATCAACACTGCAATAAACTTTCAAGATGAATTTTGGCAGAATGGGAAGGATAGGTATAAGGCAGACTGGTGGTACCACAACACTTTCATAACAACATTTATATATTCCATTAAATTTAGTACACGTTTCAGATACGCCGACTGGGCGGACCTTGTTCCTGTTAACTGTTGCAAGAGTAATTGACAGCTAACTGCATCATTCTGTGAAACAAAAGGAACGATTTCATTAATTCGTATGGAAACATTGCACTATAGGTACAGATGAAAATATAGCAAAAAAAAAAAAAAAAGGCCCTAAAAGCATCTCTTGAATGTGTAAAAAAATTCCATTAAAACAAAAACGGATATGCATATAAGACCTCCCTCCCCTAGATTTACCCTCCCTCCGCAATCTTCCGACTACAAAGCGAATTACTAGGTGAATCCATATGTACATTTTAAAAATGAAACCTATATATATATATATATGACGTTTCGATTTTCTTACAGAGACATTTGAAGCTTTCGGGTTTTTGTCTTTCCTGGTCGGCGTCTACACAAGCATCTTCGTGGTGCTCCTCCTGGGTAAATACTGCCTACGACAGATGGTAAAACAGGAGATGGAGAAAATGGAAGAGCGCCCTCTATTAGATGAAGACACCGCAGTATTAGATGAAGACACCGCAGCGGCGGATGATGATAACGTGATGATGATAGCGGACGATGATAACGCAGTAGAAGATGACGTTGATGAAATTATCGACGACGAATGATGTCACAGAAATGCTACAACCGCTACACAACCCGCTTCCAATGGTAAAATCATGACGTCATGTGACAACGTCCTGCCTGCTGTTTTGATATAAGAGGCCGTCAGTTAGCTGATGAATCAGGCACACCTGTTAAATTACAACTGTGTTTTGGGGTAGATTTTGTGGTGATACAATCTTCCACCGTTACAGAAACGTCCACAGGAATGGTGAAGTTACGCATAAAATTGAAACGTTGAAATTAAAACATAATTCATTGAATTAATTTTTGTGGGACATAAAATTGTTTGTATTCGATATAGAATGATTAATAGAGTTTGATTACTAGATAGGCTTATCCAATTATGTGCATGTAAATTTTACAAGCGGTGGATTCAAGATCTCTCGGAAGCGGGAATCAGAGCCGAACAACGGTATATCTGTTGATAACGCGGACATCGATCAACACCGAACTATAGCGGTGGATAAGAATATATGCGGGATAAAATTTAAGACTCGAAGCGCTACATGTTCCCACTGTGAACATTGTTTAAAAGGAATTTCTTTGTAGTAACTCTTTGGGTGGGCCCGAGCTCGCCTGGACCCCTCCTGGAACCAACCCTGGTTGGAGTAATTGATTTGGACGATGTAGAGTAAGAAACCAAAGCAAACATACGGAGCCTGTGTATACGGCAGCTATTTACTTTGAATTTTGGAGAAGTCCCGACACCATTTTATTCTAAATCCCGTAAATACAGTTCAATAAGGTTCGAATGATCAAGATCCATTCCAAATAATAATCAAAATGCAATGCAGAAAGTCAAAATTTATAAACTACAATTAAATGAGTAATGGGTCGATAATTAACATTCATCTTAATAAAATATTGAGGAAAATAGCCTTAGTTTGATTTTTTTTGGTTGACGGGGGGGGGGGGGGGGAGGGGGTGGGGGCCAGAAGCTGTATAACTTGTCAGCAGTGTAACCAGGGATAACAAATTCAATCGATAGAACCAAATGAAAAGAGGAAATGTTTCTGTGTAAGTAAATCGATAACGGATCGTAAGAAATTATAATAAAAAAAAAATGTTGAAAGAGCAAATAAACTTTTGTCAATAGAATGCGATTAGAACCGGTGACTTCATGGTTAATAGCCTTGTACTCTTTTGCAACTTAGACGATTGAAACTACTTTAGAACCCCCCGGAGGACTCAAAGGGTGAAGAGCAGGGCAATGACATGGGGGTGGGGGGATGGGGAGGGGTAGGGGAGAGATGGTTCTGATTTGAACAGAACTGATCTCGATGCACGTCTACTTGTTCACATCATACCGCGTACACTTACAAGTCAACTTCCTAGATTATGTAATTACAAAGAGCAGCTGACTATAACCTTTTCCCACAACACCATCCACCTCCTCCAACAGCTATCGTACACATGCCCCACCTCCTCAAAGGGTTGTCGTGCATATGTCCCTCCTCCTCCAACAGCTATTGTACACATGCCACACCTTCTCCAAAGTCTGTCGTGCACATGCCCCTCCTACTGCAAGGGCTATTGTGCACATGCCCCTCCTCCTCCGAGGGCTATCCTGCACATGCACCTCCTCCTTCAACGGCTATCGTGCACATTCCCCTCCTCCTTCAACAGCTATCGTGCACATGCCCCTCCTCCTCTGAGGGTTGTCGTGCAAATGCCCCTCCTCCTCCAAGGGCTATTGTGCACATGCCCCTCCTCCTCCATGGGCTATTGTGCACACGCCCCGCCCCACCTCCTCCGAGGGCTATGGCGGACATGCCCTTCCATTGTGTTTTACCAGTGACATAAACAACATAATGAATGAACTCGAGAAGACTTAAATTTTAATTCGCTTTATTGATTAAATTGATTTACATTTAATAGCAGCAGCCTATATAATAGATCCACTGATCAGCAGGAATAACAGTATATGTGCAGCACAAGCAACAATTCAGGTAATAGTATGTAAACATATATTAAATGCACAATTAGCTGACCCCTCTTGTTATTGTTTCTCTTCCACAACAAATCTGTTTACAACATCCAGTCTTTTCTAGCTCTGACTTTTACTTTAAAGGTCATTACTTTTTCCCTCAAATATGGTCAGCCAATCAGGCATGCACACCTTTAAGCAAGCAACTTAACTGCCACTCTAAAAGAAATTATCCACACTGAGATATTCAATTGTCTATTTTAAATAATCCTCGATTTTTGGGATTAATTTAATTTATCAATTTTAATAATCCTCAATGTTTGTTACTAAAATAGAGGATTAGAGCCATTAAGTACTTTTGAAAACGTCAGGCAATATTTTTTCCCAGCTAAACTTTGGGGCTAAACCTGATGACCTTTACTGACAACAATTCCAATCTTGAATAAATCTATCTAGCCTCATGGATGGTAAAGTTTGCTATACTGGACCAGCAGACAGAGACTAATATATATTCTGTACTGGCTCACATTGTTACAATTGGCATAATTGGCAACTGGCATAATTGTTACAACTGGCATAATTGTTACAATAAGCTAGTTTCTGAAACCAAGGAAACCAGACCATGCAAATGACAGATCATTGTGGAGAAAGATCACTGAGGGGTGTAAACAGGCTTAAGTTGATAAGGGGTGGGGGAACAATGGGGCAGGGAAGGGGTAGGCTGTGTACTGCAATCATGTGAGGCCCAGCAGGGGTGGCAGAAGAGGGTTGAACCTGTAGGAGAAAACCCACCCATGTACAGTGTGAGTTGTAGCTTCGATGTAAATCACAAAGTTGCTTCAAAACATTGAGCAAAACAGATCCTGTGTATTATAAGTATCATAAATAATAGAATTTCAATCCATGTCAACAACAGGGCACATTTCAATTACACCTAATTTTTCACCAACAGGGCACTTTTTATAATAACAAAGTGGTGCATTTTACTTAAGCAAAGAGGAAAAAGGGTACTTTGCAGCACCAAAAACTGTCACATGTGATTTATGAAATGGGAGACTTTTGTCGTTTTTCAAAAATAATGCGATGGCATGTGTCCCTTAAGATCCCTAGCCCCTTTCTCTCCACACCTGAAGCCCACTGGTACATCATAAACTTTATGATCCAATGTGTGGTTTTATTTTAGCTCTCCTTGTCGGCTAATACTCTGAACAAAGCACACCATGGGAGGAGTTCCAGCAATCATAATAGTGTTGTGGGGTGTAATGGGGTTCGGCATGGGGCACACACGAACTCTGTGATTACACTTAATTCCACCATGTCACTTACACACAACTTTGTGTGAGTTGCCACAAATAACAATTATGCATCATATTCCAACTTATACTGTGTAGATCAGTCAAAAGATTGGTACATACAATCATTTTAAAATCTAATCAGAAATACATGAATTGCCATGATAGATCACAGAAAAAAAGAAAAAAACATGTTTAACACATGTGTTATGTAAAGATTTTGATGAAATTAATTAACATTTGAGGTTTGTTACTGGCTGAAACATGGATCCTTGATGCGGTGAACTGAATATCCAAATCTGATTACAAATCAAAAACGATTGTTTCAATTCCTTAAGAAGTGAGGTGTCTGCATGATTTGGGCATGTCATGATGGAATCATTTATTGAAATATTCTGATATTACCAAACCAAAAAACAGGAATCATCTTGAAATAATTAAATCTTTATGTACAGGAAATACTTCATTCACCTCAATTTGGTAGGCCGTTTAATACATATGTTGGTCAAATAATTATCAATTTTATGGATGACATAATCCTTGTTTAATACAATAATCCCGCTTCGGAAAACCATGGTAACCAGATCATTGCAGGATGACAAGTGACATGTACACAGTATCAACTAAATAAAACACCAATGGTAACAAATACAGTTTATGGTCGATCTCTCCATTGAATTGGGTAGCCTACAATCTAACAGTATCCCCATCTTAGGCGATATTCCAGCAATGATTAGACATTGTAGACAATGTTTTACTTAGATCCACAACAACTGTATCAAGAACAATGAAATTTGGCAGTCCTTTCAACATTTCACAAATGAACAAAAAAATAAAATAAATGACATTAAATTTGTGCGAAACAATATTTTCTATACTGGGATTTAATGGTGAATAATTCACTATTTAAGAGCAGCCATATGATTTTAGTTACATTGAGGAGTATCCATATAATAATGTGTCACACAATGCTACAAGCTAACACTCAATGCAGTATTGAAGCTCATCAATATCCATCCCAAACATGCTAGAAATCCCAGTTCCACCTGTACAAATTTCACATGACTCCATCAGCTCTTTCAGCTGTTTTGGATGCCCAATTGCTGTAATCTATTATCTAACCTAAAATATTCAGTGTCTAAGGTATGACTTAGAGACTTTAAAGGGTATGACTTTGCGGGTAAGCTCTCCACAAATACTTTTGAAAAGATACTTCTGACCTTTTAGAATACTGAATCATCAGAGCAATATTTTGAAGGCCTTTTAAGGTCCATTCTGACAATAAAAGAAAAAAAGAAAATGTACTGAAATTAAGCTGTGCTGACAAAAGTTGGCTGTGATATTATTTGCCTCTGTTGAGATAAGCAGGGCATTTAACATTTATATTGAACATCTATATGAAATACATCTGTAATCTATGCAGGTCTGATAATCTGTATGATGATACTGAAATGAATAGGCAAACAGTGATACACTGGTAATATAGATAATAATATAGTAGTAACAATAGAACAATAATCAAAAGCAGAACAAAGACTAACATAGCAGCAAAATAAACTTATTAATAACTAGAATATTAATAACTAGCATGTTTTACATTTTATACAGAGCTGAATGTCAATCATAAGGAGCACTGGCCATGGCAAACAAAAATATAAAGTCAAATAGTAGGAACCAAAATAACAATAAATTCAGAAAGAACACAAGGACAAGAAGTCAATGAACCATAAAAAGAGCTGTCGATGTATAGGTAACATTGCTACCTAGGGGGATGCCTGTGTAGCATTGCTGTAAGATTCCTCTGTGTAGCATTGCTACCTAGGGGATGCCTGTGTAGCATTGCTACCTAGGGGATGACTGTGTAGCATTGCTACCTAGGGGATGCCTGTGTAGCATTGCTGTAAGATTCCTCTGTGTAGCATTGCTACCTCTCTGTGTAGCATTGCTACCTAGCAGGGTGAATGTGTAACATGGCTGCCTAGGGGGATGGAAAACCTGATGTTTCTTTGATGTCTTTGAAAAAAACACAAGGGTCGAACAAGCCGACCTTAAATAAATGTCATCCCTTCCCAGGCTGTTGGTAAAATGTTAAGCAAATGAACTTGAACCCTGTGAACTGGCCAAAAAAATGAAATCAAGAAAACAAATAAATAAAGTAAAATATGACATGTTGCAAAACAAAAGAAAAGCAAAAAAAAAAAAGACATTACAGAATATTGAAAAATAATGGTGAAAATTATTTGGGGTTAAGAAAAAGTTCTGTTGGGAAGTGCACACTGTACAGTTTAAGCCGTGATTCAGTGGTTTAATTACACACTGTATTTTTCTAGCACTCTCACAGAACCATATGTTAGCTCCTGCTAACAACTTTTAGGGACAGACATTGAAAACTATGCAAAACATAAGGAAAGAATGAAAAATGTGTTAGGAGGATAGTCCAGTGTAGTCCAGGATAGTCCAAGATAGTCCAGTGTAGTCCAGGATAGTCTAGTGTAGTCTAGGATTGCAACACTATCCCATCTAAGGTCAAATGAATACTAAAACATATAAGCAACACAAAACTCTCTCCTTTTCAAATGCCACTTGAAACTATAACATCACACCTGTTTGCTTCAAGTTCACCTATGGTATATTAAAACGATGGAACAATTTCATCCAATAATATCTCAAATATAATCCTTATAACTCAATAAAAAACAATGTTCCAAGATTCTCCAGAATATGGTCCCTCTATTATCTGGCATCTATCAACCATAAACACAAACAAATTATCCTGAGCTATATCCCCTTTAAGCAACATAAACTTGAATAAATGGATATGTAGATGAGTCATGGAAGATATCTAAAAAGCTCTTGGCAGATGAGAGGTATAGCAGACATATCCAATCAGTTGGTTGCATTTGAAAAACAGAAAAACAGGAAATGAAAAAAAAAAAAAAAAAATAAGCTAACTATCCATCTTGTAGACCTTTTTATATCTGACTGACAGAGGATTATTTTTAAGTTGGATATAAAAATGTTCGATTAAAATCTAATCCAACTGTCCTCAATAGTTGGGGAATAATTTGTTGGTTAATGAAGCTTCAAGAACAATCGATTCCCAAAACATTTAAACTTTTAGAATTTGGTGCAATACAGATAAACCACTGACATTTAGGTCTACATCACTCTTACAACGGGTGTACATATGCTTGACTTAATTTGCATATAGGAATCAAGGCTAAACTTGTTGTCATCTAGTACTTTAAGGAGACTAGCTGTTTGCACGTCTCTTTATGTGAGACGGAAAGCTTCACCTGTTGCTATGGTAATATGCACAGGGCTATGTACACAAGGAAGTAAAACTAGGGCTGAATCATTGATTATATTAATCAAATTGTTTCCCAAATTGAGACTAGACTGTAAGTGTTTCAAACTGTGAAACACTCTTAGATATTCTGTCACCACATAAATGTTAAGGGATAATTTATTGAATGATTCCAAGTATATAAAAAGTCATCATGCCAAACACATTGTTACATTATTTTAATCACATTTATAAAGCCTATTGGAATAATTGTAATACAGTGACCTTTGTCTTTCATTGTATTTCATTCTAAGATGAAGGTTGTTCACTAGGGAAACTGTTGACTTGTATAATTTATTAGTCTTTGACATCAACACAACCAGCTGTCTTACATACATACAGCGTTATTAGATACAGTGAACTCTAGTACAATAACACCCTCTTCTCCACAGGCTTGCGGCAGATAGGGCACTCAGACATTCGATCTCCACACAGCTGGCATGTCCCATGGCCACAGAGGAAGATCATGTTCTTGATACGGTCCAAGCATACTGGACACATAGTCTAGGAAAGCAAAATAAAACAAAAGAAAATTCAGCATTGGTCAACTTCCAAAGTGGAGTAAAGGGACTTGGTGGGGTGGGGGAGGGGGTGGGGGAGAGATGGTGAAATTTCTGTCAGAGGTAAAGGGACAGTGTTTTCATATAGATTCAAAATAAGTTAAAAGAGTATGTATATCATAACAAGTGGACTGACTTCTTCAGTATAAAAAGAAAAATAATTCCACAACGTGTAGACGTACTCATTCATAGCTATTACATTGTTCTCCTAATGAGACAATTTTGGTATTGAAACACCCAGAAGCAATTCTTGAAATCAACCAAACAACCCATCATGTTCCACTCATATGTGAGAAATCTTCTCACAAATTTGTCAATAAGTTACTCCCTAAATATGGATGGCAATGGATATAAATAACACCTCCAAGACCCTCCCCTCCCCTCTCCCCCCCCCCCTGCACCATTGGCTGTAATAAATTATTCACAGCAAGAGAGAAACATTCTTAAGCGATCTTTGAAAAGGTCTCTGCTCTTTTGAGAATGAAGCTATTTACTGGAAGGTCATTAGTATTACCCCTAAATATCCTAGACAGTCTAACATGGTCACTTAGGTTCAAACTTGCTCTAGCCTTCTACTGTAACCCTCATAGCATCGGCTCCTCTCATAGACATTTAATTGTCTTAGAGAGCCCTCCACTATGTCTGGGGAGGGAAGCAGAGCTTCTTAAAAAGTACATTTACCAAATTTCAGCATGCTAGATTAGGGGGCAGTTCCAAATGACCTTTAAAAGAATCACACTATCTTCCAACAACTGAGGGAGTCCTCTTAAGACTACCATGTCTATGATTGAGGGAGTCCTCTTGAGACTAACAAGTTTTCTTGAGACTAACATGTAAACAAGTGAGGGAGTCCTCTTGAGACTCACATGTCTATGATTGAGGGAGTCCTCTTGAGACTCACAAGTTTTCTTGAGACTAACATGTAAACAAGTGAGGGAGTCCTCTTAAGACTACAATGTCTATGATTGAGGGCGTCCTCTTGAGACTAACATGTCTATGATTGAAGGAGTCCTCTTGAGACTAACAGAGCCATGACTAACCAGGTTTCTTGAGATATATCTGACATCAACAAAGATGCTCTTTTGGAACAAACTGTCTACACCTAGCCCCTTATTTAGCACAAAGTTATCTACAAGTTAACAACCAGTTCTTTTACCACTGAAATGACTATTACTGCACATTTCTTTTAAGATCGACATGACCTGAACATTTTCTTTCTTATATCGACACTGGGCCTACAGAGTCAAGACTGTTTTTCTAAGTCTGATATTGTCTAGGACTCACCTGCTCCTTGATATCATGCAGCTGTTGTTCTAACTTGATCAGTTGCACATTGGTGTTATTCATCTTGGCCGGAATATTATTATTGACCGAGGTGACATTATTCGTCGGCGGAGGGGTTGTATTGTGGACCTCAAAGGAAGGTGGTGTAGAGGCGTTTACTCCAGCTGTAAGCAAAGAGGAGGAAAAATCATTGATGTTGTTAGACTTTTCCAGTAGTTTCTTGTTATGATTTTGTTGGGTCCATTTTGTGACTTCTTCAATAAGTGCCAGATTGCTAGATGTGAAGACCAACTCAACATAATGAAATAAAATTTGATCGACTGCGGAGCATTTTGTTGCACCAATAGCTAAAATAGTACCAAAGAGTTTGGTGAAAGTCAACATTTTGCTCTCATCAAACCCCTTCCTCCAACCCCCTTCACCCAACCCCCTGAAAAAGTACACACACGCATACCGATGAAAATTTTTGTTTTAACTGCGACTTCAAGTTCTCAGTAATATGAAAACAAGAAAGAATATCTGTAAATAAATCCCATGCAGGACCCTTTGTAAACAGCTGATACTACAGTGTTTGTGAAAGTAACATCTCAGGTTTCAAAACAGTTTGTATCCCATGATGCAATGTTGTGATACTTAAACCACAATCTGTAAGACAAGCATATACTTTCACTTCTGATTAACAAAACAAAATGAGAAAAGTAGATCAAATATTTGGGAAATTTCTGTTTTTTTTCCTTACTTAAATTTAATGAATGCTAATATTGGAAAAGGTCTGGGCAATATATGTTTAATAACCTGATAGCAATCTGTATTACTTTACTATGGACACTTAATTGTGCAACTTTATTCTATGAGCATTATTCACCAATATTGACCAAACACCACCTTCACAAGTAGACTTGTGGTCCTGTTGTTACATGACTATGTGTGGAAAACCGGCATTTTGAAACCCATTTCAAGCATAACATTGCATGTGTGTCTCAAATGTGAGAACTGTGCGGAAACATTTTTATAAATCAAATTGTTGCCTCAAATTCTAGAGTCATCCTGTATTGTGACATTTTCCAGGAAATCCCTGTGGTAACATTTATCAAAGGGTGAACCCTGAAGAATGGGTGTCAGTTTTCACCAAAATCAAACAATTTCACACAAAGACCATGGGATTTCATGGGATAGCTACAGGTTTCTAAATTTGAAACCACTGACACTTGCATTTTGCAAGGGCAAAAGTGCCTTTTACCAATTTCTCAGTTTGAGAATACCACTAGTGAACTCATCCATCCAGCCTTCAAAGAACTCAACAATTGCTTTTCAATTGTTGACTCTATGTTATTAACCAAAGAATAGTAAAAACCTGATTGGGAGAAACATTTGACAATATGGTAGCATAGATCCAATTCTAGTTACCACATTAATCCTTTTATGACTAATTATGTCAGCAAGCAGATGCAACAATGTACACTGTGATTAATTGTGACTTTCCCGTGACACCTGGATCTTACATGAGACTTACATGAGGCTGAGTTACTATTGTTGGTGTTGGAGCTGACTTACCACTGTTAGTGTTGGAGTTGATTTCACCAGTGATAGTGTTGGAGCTGACTTACCACTGTAGGTGTTGGAGCTGACTTACTATTGTTGGTGTTGGAGCTGACTTAACTATTGTTGGTGTTGGAGCTGACATAACCAGTGTTGGTGTTGGAGCTAACTTACTATTGTTGGTGTTGGAGCTGACTTAACTATTGTTGGTGTTGGAGCTGACTTACCACTGTAGGTGTTGGAGATGACTTACTATTGTTGGTGTTGGAGCTGACATAACCAGTGTTGGTGTTGGAGCTAACTTACTATTGTTGGTGGTGGAGCTGACTTAACTATTGTTGGTGTTGGAGCTGACTTACTATTGTTGGGGCTGATTTCACCAGTGTTGGAGCTAACTTACTATCGTTGGTGTTGGAGCTGACTTACCACTGTTAGTGTTGGAGCTGACTTAACTATTGTTGGTGTTGGAGCTGAATTACCACTGTAGGTGTTGGAACTGACTTACTATTGTTGGTGTTGTAGCTGACTTAACCAGTGTTGGTGTTGGAGCTAACTTACTATTGTTAGTGTTGGAGCTGACTTACCACTGTTAGTGTTGGAGCTTACTTAACTATTGTTGGTGTTGGAGCTGATTTCACCAGTGTTGGTGTTGGAGCTGACTTACCACTGTAGGTGTTGGAGCTGACTTACTATTGTTGGTGTTGGAGCTGACTTACCACTGTTAGTGTTGTAGCTTACTTAACTATTGTTGGTGTTGGAGCTGATTTCACCAATGTTGGTGTTGGAGCTGACTTACCACTGTAGGTGTTGGAGCTGAATTACTATTGTTGGTGTTGGAGCTGACTTACCACTGTTAGTGTTGGAGCTTACTTAACTATTGTTGGTGTTGGAGCTGATTTCACCAGTGTTGGCGTTGGAATTGACTTACCACTGTAGGTGTTGGAGCTGAATTACTATTGTTGGTGTTGGAGCTGACTTACTATTGTTGGTGTTGATTTCACCAGTGATAGTGTTGGAGCTGACTTACCACTGTAGGTGTTGGAGCTGACTTACTATCATTGGTGTTGGAGCTGACTTAACCAGTGTTGGTGTTGGAGCTAACTTACTATTGTTAGTGTTGGAGCTGACTTACTATCATTGGTGTTGGAGCTGACTTAACCAGTGTTGATGTTGGGGCTGACTTAACTATTGTTGCTGTTGGGGCTGTCTTAACTATTGTTGGTGTTGGGGCTGGCTTCACTATTGTTGGTGTTGGAGCTGACTTCACCATTGTTGGTGTTGTGGCTGATTCACATTGTTAGTGTTGGAGCTGACTTCACTATTGTTGGTGTTGGGGCTGACTTACCATTGTTGAGCTGCTCTCCTTTTGCACCACAGCACACCATGAATGGCACATACTTCTCAACAGCTCCACGACACTGCACACACTTCTTCATCAGTCCTGCACAGCCTGTAATGAATCAAAATGACATCGCAGTTGATGAATATGCATAGAAACTTGAATGTTGACTATACTGTAACAGCAACTAATACCATTATTCACTTAAAGTCATTCAACTTGACCATCTGGCTGTATTTACTGATCTCATAATAAACTTTAACAAATGTATGGACTGTATTCAGGGTCTTTACGAAAAAAAAACATTGGTACAGCAAGGACAGTCAAAGGTGACATACAAATCATTCTTTCTTAGGTGCTCTATGGGCCTTTTCATCATGTAGTGTTGTAATGATTATGTCCTATGAGTACTGGTCCAGCTTTATATCATGTAGTGTTTTAATGATTGTGTCTGTATGGGCCCTGGTCTAGCTTGTTATCATGTAGTGTTGTAATGATTGCATCCTATGGGCCCTGGTCTAGCTTTATATCATGTAGTGTTGTTATGATTATGTCCTATGGGCCCTGGTCTAGCTTTATATCATGTAGTGTTGTTATGATTATGTCCATTGTTCCCTGGTCTAGCTTTATATCATGTAGTGTTGTTATGATTATGTCCTATGGGCCCTGGTCTAGCTTGTTATCATGTAGTGTTGTTATGATTATGTCCTATGGGCCCTGGTCTAGCTTTATATCATGTAGTGTTGTTATGATTATGTCCTATGGGCCCTGGTCCAGCTTGTTATCATGTAGTGTTGTTATGATTATGTCCTATGGGCCCTGTTCTAGCTTGTTATCATGTAGTGTTGTTATGATTGTGTCCTATGGGCCCTGGTCTAGCTTGTTATCATGTAGTGTTGTTATGATTGTGTCCTATGGGCCCTGGACTAGCTTTATATCATGTAGTGTTGTTATGATTATGTCCTATGGGCCCTGGTCTAGCTTGTTATCATGTAGTGTTGTAATGATTGTGTCCTATGGGCCCTGTTCTAGCTTTATATCATGTAGTGTTGTAATGATTGCATCGTATGGGCCTTGGTCTAGCTTTATATCATGTAGTGTTGTTATGATTATGTCCTATGGGCCCTGGTCTAGCTTTATATCATGTAGTGTTGTAATGATTGCATCGTATGGGCCCTGGTCTAGCTTTATATCATGTAGTGTTGTTATGATTATGTCCTATAGGCCCTGGTCTAGCTTTATATCATGTACTTTTGTAATGATTGCAACACCACTGATACAAAAAAGAGCTGCATACACCAAATCTATTTGATTGAAAGCAGCTTTTTGGTTTTGGTCAGAAGATTGCAAGTAATCAATTAAAGTGATCCTTCAGGATTTCTTTTATTAACTGAATATAATTGAGTGAGTAATGAATTAATTCGATTCCGTCCTCAACATTTCGTCGGCACACTTTTCCATATTTGTGTAAATACAACTTACAAAATTGCAACATTTTGGAAGTTTACTTCACCACTCGAAAGGATACACATTGCCATGGGCTATTTATAATATGGATTGGCATTGAAATATTGATCAATTTCAACTCTAAAAGCTGCTTCAAATATCACCAATGGAAATTGATTGCTGGTTGACATGACAGTAATCACAATCTCCAGTCACTGTTTGAAGGCATTACCAGGCAAGAAATTGAAAAAGAAAATATTTACAACTTTGCATTTCTCAACAATCATTCCTTCAAAATATGCAACTGGGAATGGCCATCACTTTCAACCCATTACTGATCCATCTTTGAAGTCAAACCATCAGGTAATCTAACTTTTACACAATGACCATCTGTTATGTAATCAATACTACCTGTTGGCGATTTTCGGTCAATTGCCTATGAATTGGCTCCTGATCGAACCACAATCCATCCTAATTCTGAAGGTCAAACTGATATATTGGTAGAAACAAGATGCCATGCATTATTTCATGAGGTCTTCTACTTTTGACAACTAGAAACCCTCCCCCCCCCCTCCCACCGACCAAAACAAACAGGAAACAGATAAAAATAGACTCTGATGTGATTCAGCGTTGAATCAGTTTATGTCCCACCCTGATACATGTAGGGACAACTTTTCTAATGCAATCAATAACGAAATAATTGCATCTATCCTATATATGGAAAGTAGCGCTGACTCTAGATTTACTGAGAGGTTTGAGATCATTCTGTGTTAAAAGGAGAATCTGCACTAAGTCTGAATTTCATTGATATGAAATAGTAATGAAACCAATACACTACGGTTTATATGCTGCTGTGTAAACTACGAACATCTGCAGGCAGGCAATCTCCATGACAAGAGACAGCATTGAATAAAGTACCTACCATGCATGCAGAGGAATAAGCCAGTTGAGTAATAAGATAAAGACTTCCTGAAAAACGCTACGATCTGCCCGTTTTATGGGCACCATTATCCCGTACAATTTTGTTCTTCACAACTTTAAATTTCATCTATGTCTGAAATGTGACATATTTACAATGGTTTTATGAAAATTTCATCTCATGTTTTAACAAGATCCTGTCAAGATATAAGAAGAAGCGAATATTTAACAGCAGCTTGTTAGAGTGCGGGATAATCTGCTTTTATGACGGACTAGCGATAAATAAATCACTTCTGGCAAACACAGGATCTGGTTACTGGTGATGTTAGTGTAACTAATGGCTCTTACCTTGGCAGGCACACATATGTCCACATGGTTGGAATAATACGGAGGCTGTCTTGTCAGAGCATACCAAGCATTCCTCAATCTGTGCAGTAGATTCATAAAAAAGAAGCGAGGAGTTACAGCGAGGGCAACTTAAAAATAGAAAACTCACATGTATTCAACTTGAGTAAAACATTTTCATATATCTAAATAAGAAGAAAAAACAGTGATGTGTGCCTGCTGCTACAAGTTCTGCAACCTATACTTAAACCAGGGAGTTGTTCCATAACAACTACCCGCTTAAACATATGTAGATTTAATGGGTACATTAAAAGACAACCAACACTGATATATTGTGTATGTCCTTATAGTCAACTCATCAAGTTTCCTTTCAAATTAACTGACCAAAAATAGTTACAAAACAAGTGACCAAACACAACGATACCAAATTTATAATCTTTGGAATGCAGAATAGCAATCTTGGCTGGCTTATTCGGAGTGTTGGCAGATGGTAACTGTGTTGAATGGTGACTGGAAGTATGTTAAAAGCTAACTGGTATCATTTTATTCTCTTACTGAATTTTAAATAGCTTGGTGAGAGAAGGGTTAGAAGATGATTAAAGTTGAATAAATGAAAGAAAGTTAGGTGTTCAGCCATTCTTTTGTCATCATAACTAAACATAGATCGCCGTAATTCACGGGCGAACGTGTGGATATAATACAGCTCCATGCAGATTTTTAATTGAGTGGGCCATTCGATTACTCATTAAATAGAATAATATTAATGGTGTGATCTATTACAGTCATCATGTTGGTCTCCTCACATTGAAGTAATCACCAATGTTCATTCACAAATCTGTAAAGATTAAGCTTGAACTCTGTCTTCAAGGTTGATGCCAGTCTTTGGGGGAGTCAGGAAAATGTAAAGTTTTTCAAGAGCCCTAATTTTCCTTCAAGGGTAAGGTGTGTATAGCAATGCTAAACAAACTTCAATCTGATAGCAGGGTAGAGTCCTTGAGCAATGGCATATTTGCATAAACTATGGGCACCAGTAACGGAGAATGACGAACAATTCATTCCAAGCTGAAATTCTTTAGCAAATATGCCTTGGTTTTTTTTGTTATAGTTTATGTTCAAGTTATAGCAGATAGATATTCTGGGAGAGATTTATACAATCTTTAAATATTTTGTGATTAGTTTAAAGGCATTGAAGACTCTCCTCAAGCAGCATGCCGCCATTTGTAAAAAGTTAACTTTCTGTTGCTTGCAAGTGAAGTTTTTTTCTTGTCACTACAAAATGCAGACAGTCATGAAACGTGATACCTTGTTATCTTTAGCTGGACACTGTGCTGTGGGTATTGACTGCAGTTGTATGTACTGACTGTACACTAGTGTCTAATTACCGACGGTTGCAAGCTGTGTGTGCATTTTCTGGGATCGATGGTGGTGTCTAACACTTCTGTTACACCTCATTCGAAACTACGTCAGATTACCGACATGAGACGTTTCTTTTTGCGCGAGTCTTTACACCCTTTAATCACTACTTTTCACAATTCTACACTCACCTTTGCAATACAGTCATGGTCCCATGAACAGGACAAAACTATACATAACTCTTTGACTGCTGATTGCTGATGCACAAACAGGAGGAACTCTCAGTTCAATACACACTAAACTAGAGTGGTGGCAGGATTTAATACAAAACAATGACATGCTTCTGTGGTTTACTTTGCCTACATTGAACTCTGCTCGATCACTTTATCATATGCACAACTGCTAACGGTTTTGTTTCATATAACTTTGGTTCCATAATTTTCACCTGTACTTAAAGGGTGAAAAGACTCGCGCAAAAAGAAACGTCTCATGCTGGTAATCTGACCTAGTTTCGAATGAGGTGTAACAGAAGTGTTAAACACCACCATCGATCCCAGAAAATACACAAACAACTTGCTACTGTCGGTAATTAGACACTAGTGAACAGTCAGTACTTACAGCTGCGGTCAACACCCACAGCACAGTTTATAAACAATACAGCAATGGACATCTCAGGTCCAGCTAAAGATAACAAGGTATCACGTTTCATTACTGTCTGCATTTTGTTGCTACACAAACAAAACGTCACTTGCAAGCAACAGAAAGTTTACTTTTTCAGATGGCCGCACACGGTTTGGGGCGAGTCTTCAATGCCTTTAAAGGTGACACATCTTCCAACCAATCATCCTTGACCTATAATTACGTTCTTTGTGAAGTACAACCGACTCCATGCAGCTAGGTCGGGGAACGCAATTTTTTGTTTGCGGTGGTTCAAAGAATGACAATTGTCGGTACAGTTGTGAAATGATAGTGAGGGACTCAACTGGGATCGTCTGGCTTGCCTTTAACAATATGTGGCAGACAATGGTCCTTGTTTTAAGTTGCCTTAACTGTGAATCATAGTATACTGTATATTTGTGTGGTTTCAGTTTTATAAGTCTTGCTATTGTTCATATCCATGCCCAACACTCAATTAACAAAGCCAAATATTTCAAAAATTTCCTATTTTTCTTCTTCTTTTAGATTAAAACCTTTCAGAGTTGAAATATTGTGAGTTAAAGGAAGTGCCTTATAATTGCAATGTAGAGTAAACCAAATTGAAAACTTCATGTCAATAGAGGTGTATAACTGAGGGGCCTGAGAGGTGATTTGTAATTATGTATGCCAGTGTGTGGCTGCACCTGATGGGAAGTCCCCAGCCCCAGGGGAAGCATAGATGTGGCTGGCTCACTGTAGTACCTGGGAGAGGCTTCTGAATTGTGCATACCTGGGTATGAGGGTGTGACAAGAACATCTCTATAACCATATTACATAAACATCAAGGTTGGAGGGAGATGTACAGAGCAATCTTAACCTAACTTTGGTGAAGTTCTCTGGCAGGATTAAACCTGTGTTACCTTTGTTCTAGACTGAACCTGTTCTTTACATAGCAAGCACTTCTTGACCCTCGGAGAGCAGAGAGAGCAGGTAGCGATGTGTCCGCACGGACCGAACAGAGTATCTCTCTTCATGTCGGAGCACACCATGCACTCGTCAATTGGATTCCTATCTTCAATTTCGTCCTTGCCACCTTTGGAGAGTTCCCTGTTAAAATACAGAAAGGAATGGAAAAGGAAATCAAACAAATGAAACCCTGTGTATGAGGATATGATAAATTAAAGAACTTCCAAGACCTATAGCCCATTGCCTCTGATATGCTGTGTATACTGGATGTAATGAAACCTTTATGTCATAACATTATCCAAAAAGCAGACGTTATTTGTGGTATGTGACATATTAAAGGTCTCTCTTGAAAGCCTACTGTAGGAAGGCCTAGCTATTCAGCACTACTGTACTCTGGCAGAGTATTTAGAACTCAAGTTTAACCCTGAGAAATCCATGGCTATATTATCAAGCCAGAAAGGAAAATACTTTGGGAAATCACCTCCATTGATTGTCATGTAAAATCGGCAGAAAACACAACCCCCTTTAATATTCACAGCTTTTGATCTTCAGAAGAATCCATTTAGGGGTTTTGGTGTAAAATAGTCATACTTATGCAAGACCTCACTGATATTAGTATTTGTAGCACAATTTCTCCAAAATATAGAATATACGGTAAGTATATAGCTTTGAACAAGAAAAGAATTCTCAAACGCATTTTATGGGCTTTGCTTCATTGAACCAGCAAGGTGGTTAACAGTAGATAAAAAAATAGGCCTAGGTGAAAGAGTGATTGGTTAATATGTAAACAATGAAAATGTGATCATGAGGTATTTCAAGATTCAAGACTTATTGTAGAGGCTTGGGAGTCCATGAAGCCACCATTCTGTGATGCTACAGGGTAGGCCTACACCACATGGGTGAAATGTGACTACTGGATTCATAGAACAGCCAGGTTGAGAAAGAAAAGAAAACAATGATTGAAGAATAATGAACTGAGATCACCATTTCATTCATGTTGGTGGAAGTTAAACTCATGCCAGGTAGTATTTTCGGGAATATGTTTTTATTTGTTATTATCTGGGTATAGTTGTGAGCCAATATTCAGTTACTTATATCAGTAACTGTTTAAATCACAATGTGGATAGAAAACCTGGTTTTGTGATAATCAACAACTTGGATGTACTATGTTAAATGTGTTTAATGAAGCTACATATAAGACACAATGTTAAGAATACCTAACATTAATAATAATAATACCAAACTCTTATGAGGTGCTAATTATAAGCAAAAGAGCCATTGCTCTTGCATTTAGCTAAGGGGTTATTAGCCTATTATCACAAGTTTGGCTAAGTCTAAGGAGACCAGAAGTCCTAACTTTCTGTGGATATTCCCTGGATTTCATGTACCATCCTCGGCTATGTCCCCGGATATGTCCCCAGACTTTATAAACCATTCCTGTAGTAACCTTTGGCCTGTTTGGCCTCTTGCTCATGGAAACAGCTTGACTCTAGCCTAAGCTGTGAAAGTTTGCAAATGTAACTACAAATGTAAAATTAGTTCACTGTTGACTTGAAGATGAAAGAAACCTGATCATTGACTAATTTCACAGCCTCTATTTCACATGAAAGGCATCGTGTAATACACAAAGTGATGAATTGAATATGACTTCCAGTTACCTTCAAGCTCTTGGGAATTGCATTTTTATCTTGGACTACATACTTGTTTCTCAATGAGGTGTTCTAAACTTGGACATTTGACCAACGTCCGTCCGTGAAACACGGAACTATCTGGCAACCCTTTACACTTATAGTTTAGGGAGTAACCCTTTATGTCAGTATGGTCAGAAGGGTTAGTGTTAGGGTTTAGGGTCAGAGGGATAGGGTTTATAAGGTCAGAGGGACAGGGTCAATGTCAATACCATATGCCTGGATTTCCTGAATAAATCACATTGTCACCTTGGCTTAGTCGTAAGACATGTAATGACAATGTATTTAGATACACTCAACACCGGTCCTCTCCATCATAGTTTACGTCCAACTACTCTGAAGTTTGTCGACTACAAACCCAATTGGGACAATTGCTTCTATACTGTACTGTCATGTCCTGGCTGCTTCAGAGCACTCATACTGTCAGTATGAGCAGTATGAATATCATGTTTCTACCAGATTAAGGTTAGGACTGTTTGTACTGTCAGTACTAGTGCTTTGAATCATGATATGGGAGTACAGTTTAGAGAGGTATTAGCACTATGAAATTGTCCCAACTGGCTGAACTACATCACATGTCGATATCAGAAAAGATCACCTCCTCTCATCGCTACCCAGATTAGGCAGAGGGATTTCTTGGAATTAATCCAATGTAATCCTTCTCCTTATATATATCTTACATGTTCTGCTGTTTGTGGCATTTCTGTAGGGCTCGGCAGAGGTTGGGATCAGGGCAGAGGTCCAGAGGAGACTGGTTCTTCTTGTTCTTGATGTTTAGGTCCGCACCATTGGCGGCCAAGAAACAGGCGATGGATGCTGAACTCTTCTTGTCTCCCGACTGTGTTCCTATCCCCATTAAGAGCTGGAATTAGAACAGAACAATGCAAGTTAATTAGGGAGAGGTAGGTACGTAGCAAAGGGTGCATGAGTACACACCTCACCCCCCCTCCCCCCCCCCCCCCTCAGTAGATACACTCCAATACATGTACATCAAAACAGGTTCTATAACAGACACTGTTAGTCATGGTCATCAATATTGTAACCAAATATACTAGAAGTCAACTTATAATCGGCTAAGTACAAATGTTTTATCATATCACATCATCACAGTCCTCCCATTAAGTTACAGCAGATGTAAAATTTGTTTCTTCATTCTGTTCTTAACGTTTTAAAAAGCAAGAGGACTGCAGCGGTGACACTTTAGAGTACTTGATTTACTTTCACCATTCCCCCCTAACCCCCCCGCCCAAATCTATCCCTGATTATAATTACCTTGCCCACATCCTGCATGTCCTGTAGTTGTCTGAGTTGCGACAGGGTGTGGTGTCGTAGCGCTTCGTGGAGTGGTGTGTCACCATCCTTGTCGGGAACATCTAACTTTGCTCCTGAGCGTACCAGCAGCTGTCACACAATAGAAAATCAAAAATTGTAGGAAACATATAAACCATAGAAATTTAGAAACTGAAAGTTGCCAATTACTCCAGGGATAGCTATAGCATTCCCAAACCTACCAGACTACCAAAAAAATAATTCAAAGGAACACTTTGAACTGATTTGTGATCCGTTGCCATAGCAATGATTTGGAACCATATGGCCTGCTAATTTCAAATCATCATCACAGCCTAGACTGTAATTGTTTTAATCCTACAGGACGTATTTTTGTTTGGGAGGGGTTGGGGGGGGGGGATAATATTTCTTTGTACTGTTTATGGACAGTCAGCCTCATCAACAGTCAGGTATCCATTGGTTGAGGTTGGATATATTTGCAAAACTGATTCTTTCACTGTTTAACACAGATTTCTTGTCAATAATCAACACGATTGCATACTAAAAGACACCATATCAATGAAGTCCATCCACTTAAATGTCTAGTCAAGTTTCATTACAAATAATCACGGAAAAACGTCAAAAAAAAAAAATGAAAATGTCTAAATTTGCCTGTGCATGTTGTGATCAGTAATGAATTAAACTTTTCTTGTCGTAGAAATTCATAACAGTCTTAAGTTATTCATTCAGTACTCAGTGTAATTAACATGACTTGGAGAAAAAAGTATGATCAATGTCGTTTGGCAATTTTTAGAATTGCTAAATTTACTGGACCTTGGAATTATAAAAACAATGCAGGTGGAATACATTGGTTAATTCACAAATGATATCACTTCCATTCTAGACAGTGATAATAAAGAACTATTTAAGCAGCCTACACCTTGCAGAGAAACCTGCTTTAGAAAGGTAAATCACCCCCCCCCCCCCCCAAAAAAAAAAGAAAAAAAAGAAAAGAAATTGGATTAAACCTACTCAATGCAATTTCTACATCCATGTTCAGCTTTTCACCCTCAAGACTCAGTGTTCTATATATGTGTACGAGGAGCAGTCACATTGTGATTGGTTTATCAACATTCAATCCAATTGATGAGAGAAGTGAGATGCAGGACAGGATAGTCACATACAAAGCTAGTGTATTGAAGGAAGGAATCCATGATGTCACACTTGCCATACAAATGACAAAATATGTTAATTAAAGAGAGCACCAAAGAAAAAAAGAAAAAAACTGTGCATCTACTGCAAAAAGCCTGTAAAGGTAAATGTGTAAAAGTTAGAGGGCATGACAGTCTGATCCTAGCTGGATCTTCTTCAGTGGATTCAGTTAGCATCTAGGGAAGATCCTGCTAGGATAAAAAAAAAAAGGCAGGGCCCTCTAACTTTTTGCAAGAAATGTTACTCAAGAGATTCAGTCACAATAGCATGATGTTAACCTCATTATGTCTAAGTAGTCTGGTGGTCAGAAATTATCAGTAAAGATTCCCAGAAAAAGGAATACACTTTTAAAGGCTTCTTTTGAAACAGTATAAACATTTAACTTCTCTCTCTGGGTATGAAGTGTTCGAGCACTGATACCCAAACATTTGTTTATTCTGGTGGGGTGGGGGGGGGGTGGTGGGTGCATCTGTGCATTCTTTTAGTTCATGTGTCACAGCATGCATTTGGAGAGAGCTAAGTCTGTAGTCCTCATTCCAGAACTTTGCTCCATTCAACTGTGTCTACAAGCCTTAATTCTTTATAAAGCCACTGTTTGGGTTGAGCTTGTTACATTGTTTTAAGCTGCAATCCTAAATCAATGTGCTTGCTTATCTGGAGAAGTCAGGTACTCATGCAAGTCCCAGTTTTGAACAAAGATCAAGTAAAAATATTGAAAAAGAAAATTGGAATGTCTAATTTCGCTTCGATCTGATATAAAACTGCTGTCTGCAAACAGAATAATGAAAAACAAATGAAATTACTAATTTACTTGCTCATTCAGCCTAACTTGCTCATTTAGCTTCAAAAGAGAAACATTCTTGAAAGATGTGTTACTGTAGGTTGATCACGTGCAATCTTATTTTGAAAAATTCTCAGTTGGTGTGGTAAACTTGTCCACATACTGTTACCTGCTGAAATATAAAATATTGGACTAAAAGACACATTACAATGCATATAATTAATACAGTTGAAATAGCCTTGGTGTCCCCAGGAAGTGGCCTGGGGGGGGGCATGTGCCCTCCCCCCAAATATCGTGCCCCTCAGATGGGATTTGTAGTGTTAATAAAAATACTCAAACAAAAACTTGATATGCCTCAATTAAAAACGTAAATATCGGACAGACTAAGCCCGAACACTCTTGAACATAAAGTTACTTCAAGTTGCAAAATATAGCACCAGATTGCATCTGAGGGTCCTTAATTAATCAAAACTTTCTTAAAGGGTAGGGGGGCACCCCCAACATTAAGACCTCTCCCCCAGGACGGCATTCACAAATTAAACATGCGCCCCCCCTAATTAAGTGCTGTCCCCCCCCTGTGCACCCAAGATTGATATGTCTGGCGACGCCACTTTGTAATAGTGTGTATCCTGAACATGGTGAGGGTTTTAAATCATATTGATACATTGCTGAATGTTGTAACAGGAATATGTTGAGTGTATTAACGATTGATACATGCCTGTATGACAAACAACAGGAACCTACTGAAAGAAATCCTCTTGGTATTCCTGTAGCGACAGGAATCTAATGACAATAGAACATGGTGCATTCCTATATGAAGTATTACTGGAACCTACTGAGAGCAAACCTCTTAATCATTCCTATAAATAGCAACAGGAATCTGATGATGAGCTTAAAATCAACTTGGTGCATTTCTGTATGACGTATAACAGGAACCTTCTGAGAGAAATCCTCTTTGAATTCCTGTTTGATGTAACAGGAAGCTGATGAGTGTATAACCTACTTTGTGTATTCCTGTATGACAGACAACAGGATATATGACAACAGGAACCAACTGAGAGAAATCATCCTCGTATTCCTTTAAAGAGCAGCGGAAATCTTACAAGTATAGAACCAACTTGATGCATTCCTGTATGGCATACAACAGGAACCTACTGAGTGAGATCCTCTTGGGATTCCTGTACTAATGTAATAGGAAGCTGATGATGAGTGCAGAACCAACCTGGTGCATTCCTGTGTGACAAACAACAGGAACCTACTGAGTGAGATCCTCTCAGGATTCCTGTATTCATGTAACAGGAAGCTGATGAGTGTATAATCAACTTGGTGCATTCCTGTATGACAAACAACAGGAACCTACTGAAAGAAATTCCCTTCGTATTCCTGTAGCGACAGGAATCCGATGT
The DNA here is from genome assembly GCF_037975245.1 of Apostichopus japonicus. Lineage (NCBI taxonomy): Eukaryota > Metazoa > Echinodermata > Holothuroidea > Aspidochirotida > Stichopodidae > Apostichopus > Apostichopus japonicus. The sequence continues at coordinate 9,958,603 of NC_092569.1, read as the reverse complement.
GTGTTTACCAACTTGGTACTAGTTCCTGTGAATTAAGAGCATCAAGAATCTGCAGGTGTTAAACCACTTACCCTGACAATCTGTGTATGCTGCCTCTCAACAGAGAGATGGAGTGCGGTCTGTTGGTTCATGTTCTGCACATCCAGATCAGCATGGCCCTGTTTAAATATGAGAAAAACCAAAGATGCACTAGATATTGTAGCAGATATATGAAAAAAGATAGTGATATAAAAATGTTAACCTTTAAAGCAGAAGAGAGATTGGTGTCTGAAACTGATATTCTGAAGCCACTAAATGCTCAGGACTTTGTATTCCACAGGAAAATAATCTTCAGTGTTCTGGGATTTGGTTCTGTACTTTATATGATTTCGAAAATACTTCAGTCACCATAGCTGTAGTACAATCATGAATGGAATGCCTTCACTTCCCTCAGTATTGGAGAGAGTGTGGCCAGATGCTGAGGTCCAAGAGATGACAACATTGAGGTTGGGGTCTTAGGGAGCAGGAATGGGTGTGACCATAACACGCCTGCCATAGAACTCTCTCAACCCCCCTTAAAAAATGAGAAGGCTTGCTATAAGCCAGTGCTCTTCCACAATCATCATACTGATAGGGTTTGCAAAATGAGCTGCTGGTTTTTAAACCCTTGTGAAATACTAACTGCAAACTAAACCGTATTTCTAATTGAGTCGAGATTGTAATCTTGCCTAGTTCCACCAAGCAGTGTAGTATTCACACATGATTAGATACCTACCCTCAATTATAACTAACAAATCTATATGGTCCCAATCATTTGGCTACTCCAAACTGGTAAGCTAAATTCAAGGCAGAATCTTTTGTATAATTTAGCAAACCTAAACGGGAGTATATTTTCAAATTTTCATCTTTCACGGTTCAACTTTTTGAAGCTGCGCCTGGCAACTTATTTACGCTCTCACGTAACTTTTAATATCTTTTCATTTATCAGAAAAACATGATACCAAACAAATTGTGACATATTCTTTAAAGCTGATTGATGGAGGGATATTGGTGGGAAGGTGGTGGGTTGGGGCTTAAAGACGGAGATAAGGGATAAGGTGTTGGAGTGAGAGGTAGGATGGGGAGGGAGGAATCTTTAGTCGGTATACCTGTTGAACTAACAACTCTGCAACCTCAACATGGTTGTTGAGAGCAGCCAGATGGAGGGCAGTATAACCATCATCCTTCTGTTCATCCACGATCCACGGACGGGGCAGTCTCGTAAGTAATATTCGCATCGCACTGAAATGACAAACAAATACCAGATGTCATGATACATTTCCAATTAATAACAGGTGCAAGCACAACATTAATGCAATAACATTCATGATATCACTTTATAACAGTTGGTTCAAGTTATTGGAATTGATGACTCAATGAGTTTAAACTTATATTTGGGCCTGGGTAGACAATGTTCAGTAAATATTGTTAAAATCAGGAAGGGCTATGGAAACATTACCAGCTTTTGCTCAAAAGAATCTTGTGTTTTGTTCTTGTTAAACTATGGCATATCAGCACTAAAATTCCGTCAAAAACCATCATTTAGGTCATTTTTGTAATTAGTTTATACATTCTCTTACGGAATGATTTTGGTCTTTTGCCAACAGGAGCAGTATACATAGAAAGATATAACAACTTCTAGCAGAGTTTTTCTTTTTGTTTCTATGAATGGTGTTACCCCCACCCCCACCGAGAGCATAACCCTTCAAACATGTTTTACATTATGGTCGACATCAATATATGGTCGACATCGATATTAAAGTTGACAATATATCACTTTAAGAGGATCTTGTAAATTGCATCCGCTAAAGGACAACTCTTGCTGTTTTACCCCTAACAGGAGCAGATCCATAGTCTAGATGGAAGTCTAATGGCTTTTCATTCTCAAAGTGCATCTGAGCTCTTCTACGAGACTTCCACGACTCAATCAATGCCCTGCGATATGATTTCACTGCAAAAGCAAGCATGATGCTACCAAATTTTTAATTCCCGAGGAATATGAATAATTTCCTCCAGGTGACAACTCTTCCTCCCTATCAATCAAAACCAAGCCCAAATTCCTTCCTTCTTTTCGTGTTTTTTTTAATATTATATCCACATCCTATTTCGTGTAATATTCTGAGCCAATAAGAGCAGCGCCATACTGGCATGGTTCTAAATTCGACGTATACATCTAAGCCGACTGCCAATTAACAGTTCGCTAAGATCCGCTGCACATGTACAACAGTACAAGTATTTTACGTTCGATAGCAGAATTGCTTTGCTCTTGTGTGTGCGCATCTCTCGTATATATATATTGATGATAACGCTTACACTTTTGGCTGCTGGTTTGAAGCTATTTATAATAAAAATCCCAGGCAGCATCCCCTCCGGTACAGTTTGCCTATTTTTAGCAGACGAACAAGCTAAATTAAGCCGAGCCTGGGCAGACCCAGCGAGCTGGGTGAGTACATGCGTACGAAGTAACGTCAGAGGGAGCCGTTAGTAAATGTGTGTTAAACATGGAGACAAATTAACTATCTCTGTCTGCTCGGGATGGTCTCATTTCCAAAGTCACATGCGCAAGGTGGTCGCAGATCTAAAAGTGTGAGCACAACCGAATAGCCGAAATCTCGTAAGATTAATTTACACGACCGGTGTAAAATAAAAGGAGCTAGGAGGGCTTGTGTAGATTACAGAAAATGGAAAATGTCTTTAGCAAATGAGATGTGGATAGTTTCCTGGATGAGGGGGATAAAATTTGTTCGTCTGCAGAGGTAAGGAAAACGGTAAGAATTGTCAATAATGGACATTGCTATCTGGGAAACATTGTGTTTGCATACACACTCCAATTTTTTCCCTCGTTCAAATCAGTTTCAATAAGTCAAGCAAGTAATTTTTATAACGTTAATTTTATTGCTACCTTCATTTGAAAATTGTTTTTGGAAAACGCATAACATATTTTATCCTCTATGTATATTCCGTCTGTTATATTACTACCATTTAAAATGATGAAAAAGTTAAAATATGGGGGTCTCCCTAATTGTGTTGTTTTTGAATAATTGTACACGTCAAATGTTAACAGGATATTAATAAACCCCTTCAGTTCACCCCCAAGGCCCTTCAGGCATATTACACAAGTTGTCAGAGACTTCTGTTTTCTGATTTTCCATATAAAATCTGTATTTGCTCTCTTTTGAGTCAATTTACCTCCCACTGCAAATATCCTGAACAAGAAAAAATACATAAATACATTAAAAAAAAAAAAAATGGATGATTTTGAATTCGTTTTGTGCAGTCACTTACATATTTCATGTTCATGATTGTTCGGAACGCATAAAATAATATTTTATGTGTTTGATGGTTAAGCACGGCCATACTTTATGCTCAAACTGTAATAAATTTGTCTTCTTCTCTAGCAAATATGGTTTCCTTAACGACATGAGATATATTGAACCTTCATTACCAGTCATGCAGTTTAAAAGTGGCTCCATGCACTCATGAATGATTATAGATCTGGTATCCAAGGGTAACTAATTAATTTAAAAATCAAAAGAATTATCATTCCAAGCAAATAAGAGCTTAGTATTTCAACAAGACAAAAAAAGAAAAAAAAAGTACAAGGACAAATTTGTCCACAATTCTCAGAGGAATCTTTGAGAAAAATATGGAAGTCTAATGTGGCGTAATATATAATCAGAACGGAGCTGGTAGGGGAGAGGAGGGGAGGGAGGGAGGGAGGGGGAAGGAAAGGGGGAGGTGAAATGGAATTAAGGGATGAGGATGGAGGAAACTACCTCTGTGACAATAGGACTGGAGGTATAGCCAATTCAGTTATTGTTTCCATTCCAGGATTTGGGGAGAGATCAAATTACATTGAGATAACTTCCCTTTTGCTGTGTTTTAAATTCTTGTAAAAACTATACCAACTTGTGAATCAGTGGAATAGGTATATATCATCAACAGTGATCCATTGCATAGCAATGTCAATCTAACTTATTTCTGCTGAATACACATATAAGTGAATATGTCTGACATTAGTCATCCATTATGACAGACTACTCTGCCTGCATCATAGAGCAGTCAATAATATGTATACATCTGACTGTCATTGTACTTTCAAATCCCTTTCATCTTTTCCTCTTCAGGTTAAATTTCCGCAATTTTATAGCCCTACTTTTCCCACAACTCCCATTCACTCAGTTCAATCTAAGGGTCAAAGGTCACTGCAACTTCCTGCCTGTATTTACACTTGTAACATACACATAGAGGGGGGGGGGGTGTCTGTTACAAGCCAATCTCCTCAATGTGTGACCCAAAATGCTCCCTTGTCTGAGCATGGAGGTTTTTACCTCCATGGTCTGAGTGAGTCTTGTTCCCATAATTGAGAAATTGATGTATGTAGTAATCTGCATGCTATAGTGTAGTATATATACCACACTATCAAAAAAGAGAAAAGTCTATGCATGTGAGATTTCCATTGTAGGAGAAAAAAGTGTGTGCAGGTAGCTATAGATACACACCTAAACGGTTTATTGGTGGGATATGTATACTGAGGCAGTTTTTTGATCTTTGATCTTTGATTTTTGATCTTTTCCATCATGATGTAATATTTTGTAAGTCCTATAACAATGTACTTCCTTTGCTCTGGCTATACATATAGTAAAGTTTCAGATCAAATGATAATAGTAATTAAAAGTCAAAACTATTGACATAAACACCACTTTGTGGCTGATTTGATGAATACTGTTGTAGTACATAAAGAAATACTGAGAGCCAGTTGGAATCATTAATTACGCACTCATTCACTTTAATAGTCGACTAAGTGGGGAGGATGTCCTAGCTACTCTGATCAACTCTCAATTCATGCTCCTCAAAGGTTTGCTAAAATTACGAGCAAATGCCAAATAATTTATTTCAAATAAAATTTCATAATTTTTAAATTAATTTTTTTTTTTAATTTCAAATAAAATAACTATTTGGTGATGATATGAATAACCACATACCATACATTTCACAAAATTGGATAAATTGGCAGTTTTATTCATTTTTGGTTCAATTGTAGCCTGGTCATGTTTTTTCCTTCAATCTTTCTTCCTGTTGCTGTAAATATTCATAGTTTTGGTCATTGTTTAACTTTAGATTCCAAGTAGTGACACTTAAGTAGACGAGATCAGATGTGGGAACGATGTAATCAAGAATAATCTAATTATTAACATAGACTCACTTAGTATTTCCCACTATATGATGACCATATATTCCCACTCTAATCTTGGGAGCTGCAGTCCATTCTAGTTTGTAACCTTCAATTCTCTCTCAAAGAAGTGATCATTTTCTTTCTTTCTTTTTGTAGAAGAAATGGGGGGGGGGGGTGGGAGAGGTTGGCATGGTCAATTGCTACATAACTACTCAGTCCAGTTTCAGTTCTACAACAGAGCTATGAGATCAGCACAATTTGATTCAAGCTGCTATATAGTCTTGACCAAGCTCCATGCATGGCCTAATCCAATATGATTCTTATAGTCCAGTTCCCATACGCAGCTTACAACAGAACAATGGCAATGTGGAATCAGGTCAGTTTGTCTAGTCACGAGTCGAGCTCCATGGCCATGAAGTCCAGTATGGTTTCTGAGTCCATGGCAGTTCCCTGGTCCAATTACATAGCTTACAACAGAACAATGGCCATATGGGATCAGATCTATTTGTTTACTTACGAGTCGAGCTCCATGGCCATCCTGCCCCAATTACCTAGCTTACAACAGAACGATGGCCATATGGGATCAGGTCAATTTATCTAGTCAGGAATCAAGCTCCATGGCCATGAAGTCCAGTATTGGATCAAAGTCCCTGGCAGCTTCCTGGTCAAATTACTTAGCTTACCATAGAACAATGGCCATGTGAAACCAGGTAAATGGCCATTCTTGCCATGAACTGAGCTCCATGGCCAATTAGTCAAGCCCGTCTCATGATTTTTAATGACAGAACAGATCTGTAAACATGATCTTAGCTGTAAGGGGGCTAGAACAGATTCAGTTGAACATGGCATCCTTACTCTCTTGCTCATCTTTTAAGTATCCCTCCTACAGCTCTACCTTCAAAGGTACAGATCATCTCATGGGAGATTCCAATATTGCAAAGGTCTTTTTTTATCATCATCCTTCCTCCTCGCTCTAATAAGCAGGAATTAGTACAGTGTTCTCCTTTCATCTCAGTCTACCTAGTGTGGATTGCTGTATAGTGTAGTAGACGCAGAGGAATGCCAAGTATGCATAGTAATGAGGTGGGTGTGGTCTACACTGATTGCAGTAGCCTATATACATACAACTTTGTACACTAGTACATCCCTTGAAACAGTGATTGGTGTATTATATCTTTCATGTCATCCGAACAGATGAAACGTGGGCTACAAAATTCTTGAGGCCTTTTTAATTGTGATGTTATACTATCTGGAATAAAAAGATCACTATGGGGGAACAAATGTTTTTAAAGATGTTTCTTCACTCCTCGATGATAACAAAGATATTAGTTGTAATGATCGGAATAATGACATGGAATCAAAATGTTGAATTTGAGGTGGGCTGATGGGGAGTTCATGTGATGAGATGACAGATAGCTATCAGGTTCCTAGTGGGTAACTACATACATAGCAACAGCTAATTAGACTTCAAAGACTAATTAGACTACTAAAATAATGTAACCAGGGAATGAATAGGAAAAGAATAAGGAAAGTCATATCAAGAAGATATTAGATCATATCTGCATAATTTCAAAATTTTATATCTAATTTAAAAAGCAGCATTTGCAATGAGAAAATGAGAAAGTTGACAGTCATTTTTACCTTTTAATTAGGCCTAAGTGATCATTTTTGGTCATTGTAGCAGCAGCCTATTTGGTCTGAATTTTCTCAGTCATTGCTTGGTTGACATGGGTCCCTCTGTTTAAATGACTCTCTATGGTACATGACCATTACATATAGAGAACGTGTGTGTGAATGTCACACACTGAGAGCATGGAATACTGAATCCAACCTTACCATATGTATTAAACTGTAACATGAACCCAACTTGTGTAATAGTGTGTGTACCTTACCTAGTTAGAAAATACAGTGTGCTATAGTTCCATGCATGCACTGGTGTCCAGTTTAGAACAGATGTATTTATAAACAAACTAAGAACCATAGAGATCTAGTACTAAGACCTACTACCACATGCATCAGCTGTGTGCATATATATCCATCATTCTACATCGGCATCAACCAATCCTAACAGCCAGCCCTCCTCGCATTGATGGGCAAGCTACATAACCAGATCATGAGGCCCATGCACAGTCATGATTTGTGAAAGTTGATGATCATGCATCATATACCATGCTCACATTAATGAATTATAGATTATCCATTAGGGAATAGAACTGAGAAAAAGGATGAAGCAAGTGTGAACTACAATACACCTGGGCTTAATGCCAGGTAGCAAGTGTTGGCCGAATGCATGATCTGCGGAGTCCTTAGCCCTGCAATCCCCCCTGCAAACCCCCCCTCCCTCCCTCCCTCCTCAACATCAAAGCCATGAAAGCTTTTTGGCACATTGAGAGTACATCTTTGGGTCATGTTGGAGATATTTCCACCCACGGATGTTTTGGTGTAGCCTCAACAATGAAGTTCGATTAGTGCATGCCCATTCCACTTTATCGTTGGCAGGAAGGTCTTCACCTACGACGACGACGAGTGAATAAAAATGCCTAGCATGCCGTTGACCTGATTAGGCTTATAAGGCAAGTCAACGAGTAAGAGACTGGTGGGTGGGTAGTAACAGTGATGATGCTCACCGCAATCCCGCAATCTCAAGGAGCGAAATCACAGGCTGGACAATACTTTTAAAGAGATTCTAGATATTTATAGTGCATTCCATGCAGGCGAGATGAAATTACAACTTATCTCAGAACTTTCCTAATGAAACAATGTTTAATTATACTAACAGACTGCATACCATGACAGGTATATATGTTATACATCTGTTGAAGCTTGTACGAAACTTATCGAGACTAATCGAGACTAGATAAGGTTTACAGAAAATAAAACAGAATCGAACATGAGTAAGAGTGTTATGTATGATGCTTGAAGGCAACGACATATTTAATGATCTCATTTATAGATCTTCAAGTTGTCATAGTAACAAATATGACAATTTATCAGTATCTGATGGTTGATACAACCAGCCTTCCACCAGCATTCCTATTCTGTAGGATGGAATTACAACTTCCCTATATATAGTATATTTGCACACAGCAACAGCCTATCCAGTCATACTTTAGACAGGCATGTAACTCAAGCCAATGATCTCCCTAGGGATGACACAGCCTGAGGTTATTTCTAAAACACTCTTTCTACAGCTTGTTAGCTACAAACTGCACAGCTCTATTGTCTGTATGTAAGTACTACACTAAATACTACCATATTGCCTCACTCAACCTTCACTGACATTTTACTCCATAAATCTCTGTTCTGTGGCCAGCAGGAAGATCAAGGGAAACCAAATGGACAGTGGATATGGCCTGTGGCTATATAAATCCCTTAACACAGTACTTCCAAGGAACCCATGTATGGGCTTAGTGACCTCATAAGGGCAAATCTTGACAATGGTGAGTAACTGAAGGAATGTAAATTAATGAGACAGTTACTGAATAGAAATATTGACTTAGATGGGAGAAGGGAGGGGTTGGGGTTGAGGGGGGGGGACTAGGGTACCACATGGAAGCAGTAAGTATATGGTGGTCAAGGAATTCTGAATGGGAAAGCAGACATCATAGCATGGTGGAAATTGAATATTAATGAAGTAACTGTGATAATTATGTAGATAAACTGGCTATAAGGTAAAACAAAGGAGGTAATTGGCTGGACTAGATGGGGAGTATATATTTAGGTACTAATTAGCTGGACCAATTAAATAAGAATTTTACAGCTATATGGAGAGACATTTGATTGGTGACTTAATCTGAAAACCAGACATTAGATGAATTAATTCTGACAAGTTTAAATATTTATACAGAATGTAACACATATATGTCAAGTAATCAACAATACGTTAAAATGTTTATAATATTAAAAAAAAAGAGCAGATTGAATCTCACCTACAGAATTATGACCAATCAAAAATGGCATTGCTATGATTAATGCTGTCATAGGCGTAGGAGCCTCATTTGATTTGGGGGGGCTGTAACGACTTGCCCGAAAAATATAACCAAAATTTTTTCGCGCGCTCCGCGCGCGTTCTACATGTTAATGTGCATATCATATAGGCATCCATCAGTTACTACACCTGCCAATAACATAAAATCATTTTTCGTGTTATTACCCTTCTATATTGGTTATAATTATTGGGGAAGTCCTTACAATAATAATGATAATAATATCAGTTTAACCATTGAAAAACACATTGCAAATTATTCTTTTTTTTTCAGTAGGTGCCAGTGGCGGAGCGAGGGGTATTGGTCAGGGGGGGGGAAGAGAATGGGTCTGTAGGGGTGCTTTTGACACTATCTAAGCGGAGCGCCACCACAGGTTGGCGCGGAGCGTACAGAAATTTTTGAGTAAAGATACTCCCTAGATCGCCGGAAATGACCCTTTCCGGGCCTTGCTAATTTGCAGAAAAAATGAAGGATAAATAGGTGTCATCGCCATTTGTCATAAAATTGCACCAACAAAATGTGAAAAATGTCAATAGGTATTTGAGAGCGCAATAAAAAAGTCGATAATCGCGAATGAGAAAAAAGTGGTAAAAAGCTGAAAAGTGCGCCAGCAGTCCATTTGAGTCCGTCAGGGGTCATCGCCCCTCTGACTGTATGGACGCTCTGCCACTGGTAGGTGCCCGAAAAATTCTCAGCATATTGCCCAAATTTTCACCAAAAAAATTGAAAAAAATGCAAATTATTATTCTTTCAGTAGGTGCCCGAAAAAATTCTCAGCATATTGCCCGAATTTTCACCAAAATATTTGAAAAACACATTGCAAATTATTCTTCTTTCAGTAGGTGCTCGACTTCTCAGCATAGGCATATTGCCCAAATTTTCACCAAAAAATTGAAAAACACATTGCAAATTATGATTCTTTCAGTAGATGCCCGAATAATTCTCAGCATATTCCCGAATTTTCACCAAAAAAACCCCAGAAAAACATATTGTTATTCTTCCAGTAGGTGCCCGAAAAATTCTCAGCATATTGCCCGAATTTTCACCCAAAAAAATTGTTGGGGGGGCTGCAGCCCCCCCAGCCTCCTACGCCTATGAATGCTGTTGAAATTCAAGTCCATTTATTGCTCTTTATATACTAGAATAGACCAGCTATGTTCGTAAGGATCAGATCCCTTTCATTTTACTGTCATATTGAACGTTGGCGTCGCCAGACATTTCAATCTTGGGGGGCACAGCACTTAATGGGGGGGGACAATGTTTATTTGTGACTGCTGTCCTGAGCGAGAAATGTTTGATCAAATAAGGGTCCTTAGATGCAATCTGGTGCTATATTTTGCAACTGGAAGTAACTTTATGTTCCAGAATTTTCGGGCTTAGTCTGTCCGATATTTATGTTTTTAATTGAGGCAGATAAACTATTTGTTTGAGTATTTTAGTTAACACTACGGTACAAATCGCATCGGGGGGGTGGGGGGTGGGGGATGGGGAACCTACGCCACACCTTGGCGACACCACTGATTTTGATTGCTGACGTAATTTGATCTAGAGACTGCTCAGATAGATCATGTGTGGGTCTTAAATCTGTCATTCATATGTCTTTATTCATTTTTGGTCAAAACACAGTAAAAGGGCATATTTTGTCTTTTAGTATAAACCTAGCCTAGCAAAGAAGTACATAAGGGCCAAGTTTAGTTGGGTTAAAAAATAAAAAGTTTATTGAGAAGGAGAAATTGCCAGGTTATTACTCCTTCAAACCTCTCAATTCTCATTTGAAATTGCTCCTCGAATACCAGCTACCAGTTCGCCTCTTGCCTCTAGCATCTTAATAGGGTCTCCTCCTGGTAGATCACAGGAAATCTGAGTTTTGAAAGTGTCTTTTCCATGCTCTGTTTCTTTGCTAGGCTTGTTGATTTGATTATGTAACACACATTCTAACATTCCTTAACCTTGAAAGATGAAGAAGTGGGCAGTGGCTGAACAGAAATCTTACTAAAGGGCAGATTTTCAAATTCCCCCCCCCCCCCCCATCATCTTCCACTATCTTTTGCACATCTGTCCATCATTGGTTTCTTCATCCAGCCATGGAGGTATGGTCCAGCAAACTTAAACTAAAGGAAAATGCAGACAGGATAATTTGCTGTTATCACATTCAGATAAGATACATTCCAGACAACTCAAACTTTTTTCTTTCCTAAATTAATTAGCACAAGATGAACCCATGGAAAAAAAGACTGCCCAACTAGAACCAATTTCTAGATAAGGTACTCTCCCTCTCAGCTGCCAGTCAATAGAACTGTTTTTTGTTTAAAACCACAAGTTTGTCTTGATAATATCCAAGCTATAGGGCATGAACCACCTACATTAACATCTGGCATTTTTGTGGTTTTAGCAGGTAGTTGACATTTCACACCTCTTCATTTGCTGAGGAATTATTTCCCTACATAGTAAAAACCTTTTCTATAAAGTTAAGGAATGACTAACTGTAGGAAAAACCTATTAAAAGATGCAGAGTTATGCAACTGAACTCTGTATGGCAGTACAGACTGTTTCTTTATCACCACCCACCCACCGGTACAGAATCTCGAAATGAATTCGGTAACATTTAAAGAAAACATTAATGCATAGATGTTCTTAAGTAGAAATCAGAGAAGAAAAAGAGAAGTGGATGGAATTGAAGAGAATAGTCAAAAGGAGGTATAGGTCACCGTCAAAGTATACTCTGTTCATAAAAACTATCTCCTTGTGTTATGCAAACACATAGAACTCCATTCAGTTATGAACAGAATTAATATGTGGAATTCTCTCTACTACTGGGTACTCTGATATTTGGTCTTGCCTACATGTTGTGCAAAGTTGGGTATCCCACTTGTTTCCTAAACTAAACCCTGATACAACTGAAATGATGTCACTTGATAATGAGTCTATTCTGAGATGGGTGGAAGGGGGGTGGGGATCCTCTGTGATGACATGCCAGACAGCCACTGGCTTCTCTTTAGCATTGTAGCTAAAAACCTTGGTGTTCTTATTGACCATAACCTCTCTATAAATCAACAGGTTAACACCACCATCATTCCACTTGTTTCAGGATAACGTGTTAAATCTCAATGGTTACGTCTTTTCTTCCTTGTGATCTTGTAGAAACTCTCATAATTTCACTTGTTATTAACAGAATCGATACTTTACTGTGCAATTCTCTGTACTACAGTTCTAATGCTAGCATCATTACAAAACTACAATCTCTATGGAATATTGCTGCCAGAGGTATTTACGGCCATGGAAGAAGGGATGCAGTCTCTAACGATTTGAAAGTGTTGCACTGGCTCATTGTGAAAGATAGTATTTACCTTAAAACCTGTTGGTTGCCTATAAATGTGTTCACACTGCTGAATACCTCAAGAACCTATTTTATTGTTTCTCTCACAGCTACCCTGTTACTTTTTGTACCATTGATATGTACAAAATTTGGTACTAAACCTCTTGTATGCCAAAGCTTTGGAATCCATTCCTATCCCAATTCCGCATGGTGGATAACATTGATAGATTCAAAGGTCATCCACAACACGTTTTTCTTTAATAGCGTTGATTTTATTATAAGGTTAATATGTAACTTTTTGTAACTATATATTACTTCAGTTGCTTCTCCACCAGTCCACTTTGTGCATGTCTATGTCATGTCAGCATAGATACAAGGTGGTCTATACAAATGCATTATAAATTTATCTACCTATAGCAGCTAGTGTTCATATGAATATTAAATGTTTAAGAAGATATTCAGCCTACATTTGCTGCCTAAAAGAACACAAATTACTTTTGATCCCAAAACAATTTGCTTCCTTATTTACAAGTGTTACTCAAATGGAAGCCACAGATTTCTTGTATCATTGCATAACAATTTATTATCACCATTTAAAACAGGATAAGTTCATGATAGCATCACTTAGCTATCATTGTAATAGAAAATAAATTCAGACATGACTAATGACTCCATATGACCTTTAACCTCACTAAACATAATAGGGTTCTTTAACAGGAATGCCACCTGCCAGAATATGATTGCATGAGGTCTGGTATCTAACTTTCCCTTTAATTCTTACGATATCACATTTACAAGGTATTTATTCATTCTTTGTGCTCCATTATGATTTATTAAATCATACACTGCTGAGATAAATGATTTTCACACAGGTTTTACTGCTGGTCATGGCGGCTCACCAATAGGTTGCTTCTACAGCTATAAACTAGCCGCAAGTCGACTATGGCTTCATCTGCATAATGTTGGCTATGTTGAGATACCATCTTTACATACTAATAAAGTATTCAAGTCACACTGATGCACATCCACATACCCCCCATTGTCTGCATATAGGTATCAGGTTATGTACATAGGTAATACTTGCATGCCTTATAAGCAACAATTACCATTGTTCTTTAACAATTGTGTTTTTGGTTAAGACCTGAAATGAGTTGGCCCTGGGGGTTCAACAATTCAGTACATAATGTGGATAGCCTAGATGCATAAATGTGTAAGTAAATATATATGTCACCTACAAACAGTTAATCTAGATACCACTATACTGCATGTTTAATCATTTATGAATATACTTTTAAGTTCAAGCACAAGTTCACACCATGGATGGCTTTAATTCACAACGATTTTTCATTTTCGTCTTTTATATTTATCTTGTAGGTGACTGTATTGTCAGTTTTGTCATATTAAATGAAAGATACAGAATTAGTGCTATAACTATACACTACTACAAACCAATTAACCACAAGATTTATCTTGGGTTTACATATGAATGAAAACATCCCTTAGTGTAGGACTTGCCAACAGCCAGTTGGGACAATTTCCTAATAATAATACCACTCTATACTGTCCAAACAATATCATGCTTCAAAGCAGTCTTACTGACAGTATGAACAGTTCCTAAACTTTATACGACAGAATATCTCACATTTCATGTTATTCATACTGTTACTGACAGTATGAACAGTTCCTAACCTTTATACGACAGAAAATCTCACGTTTCATGTTATTCATACTGCTGTTACTGACAGTATGAACAGTTCATAACCTTTATAACACAGAAAATCCCACGTTTCATGTTATTCATACTGCTGTTACTGACAGTATGAACAGTTCATAACCTTTATAACACAGATATTCTCACGTTTCATGTTATTTATACTGCTGTTACTGACAGTATGAAAAGATCCTAACCTTTATAACACAGAAAAATCTCACGTTTCATGTTATTCGTACTACTTGTACTTTCAGTACCAGTGCTTTGAAGCCACAGACATGAAACTACAGTACAGAAAAAGAAAAGAAAAAAAAGGTTGTTCCAACTGAACATTTGGAACATCCAAATATGGTGTGTTATATTGACTTAGTAAAGCCTGCAAGCATTGCGGAATAGGTAACTGTGCTATGTGCTCAAGAAGAGAAAGAAAGAAAGAAAAATAAATCACAGAGCACTGGGACAGTCCGATTGTAGTGTAGCTTAAGATAGCCAGGCTGCTTTATCTATATACAAATCCTTAGGATTATCAGTACTCAAATTGACTTAACTCGTTATTCTGTATCAAAGTTACATCAGTTAATGTAACCTTTACTCCGTGAGTATGCAACCCTTCAGTACTACAAATAGAACACTTCACACTAGTCTTGTACTAACACAGCTTTTAAGTCTATTTGCAAGCAGTTTAAAGCAGCAGCTTGCACCAGTTTTTCTGTCGTTACTTCTTGATCTCTCCTTTTATGACATGTAAACCAAAATTTCGGGGGTTAAAGAAGCACGAGGTAGGGAGATGATTTTTCCAACTAAAACAATTTCATGGCTACATTTAGGTCGTCGACGATGTTGTGTACAGAAGGGGATTTGGGCCATCAAAGTTTTGGAATGTTACTTCAAAGGTTTCTGCCATCTGCAATTTTTGGCGTGACATAGTCTGATGTTTTTTTTTATGCCACTTTTTAGGTATTCAGGAACAGCATTGTGAACACATTTATGGACAAACAGCAAGACTTCAAAGTAAATATATACTATCTATTTTTCTTTAAGTCACTGGCAATTTATTCTTTAAAAATTCATAGAAATTACCTGTGAATATGCAAGTTTTCTAGCTTGCAATGCATATTCTCAATAAACCATATTGTTCATTCCATCAAAAGAAATAAAACTGAAAATAAATAATACATATATACACACAGGAAGCAGACAACAATGCGATATTATCTGTCTGGTCTGAACTTGCCAGTGCTTTGTGGCGGATGATTTTATTCAGAGACGGCACAAAAAGAATGAACAATTAAAATTATGAAAACATACGAAAAACAAAATACAGTAAAACAGTCCAAAAAGGAAAGAAAAAAAATTGCAAAGTTTCTACTTGATCCTAAGAATAGTCAAATCTAAGGATACAAAGAGAGATAGACAGAAAAATAGAACTAGCTGGCTTTTTTGAAGAATAACTATCAAATTCAATGTATTTCAAAGTATATGTATGGGCTTTTACCAATATTTACCTTGCATGGGTACCTTAATAGTGGGCTTGATTTAGAGTAAGTAATTAGAACCAGCTAGTATTGGCCAATGTTAGGATGATGGGGGAGGTGGGGGGTGGAGGGCTGGAATACCACCTGGGGCATCCATATCATACACTGCACAGTAACTAACTACATCAGAGAGAATCTTGTGAATAGTACATAATGCAATTAGTATATATTCCAGTACATATGGGCCTTAACCATTACTTACCATGCATGGGTACCTTAATAGTGGGCTAGATCAAGAGTAAGGAATTAGTACCAGCTAATATTGACCAATGTTGTGGTGGCAGGGAGCAGTATAGCATCTGGGGCATCTATATCAGACACTGCACAGTAACTACACCAGGGATAATCTTGTGAATAGTACATAATGCAATTAGTATATATACTCCAGTATGGGCTTAACCTATACTCACCATGAACGGGTACCTTAATAGTGGGGCTTGATTTAGAGTAAGGAATTAGTACCATATAATATTGACCAATGTTGGGATGGCAGGGAGGGAGGTGAGAGGGGGAATACCACCTGGGGCATCCATATCAGATATTACACTAGAGAGAATCTTGTGAATATTAGATACAAATAGAAGCTTGACCATGTATTAATACCTAATAAAGAACACAATTATGACTTATTCCTTACACATGTGTCTTACTACTACTGACAATATTTATATAATTTACTCACTTTACATTCATGTATGAGTTCATGTCATACCTCATCCAATGGCATTTTATTAATATCAAGAATAAATGAGGGAAGCAAAGGGATAAAAAAATACAAAAAACACAATGGGTAGAGACAGTAGCTGTTCAAGGGAGGGGGGGGAGGGGGCTAAAGAGGGGCAATTGGCTCCCATTGTACTAACACTGGGATGTTTCCAATCCAGGTCAATTTTAATCCCTGGCTATATGAAATGTTACGAAAACAACATGGCACTATATATTACTGGAAACACTGGTCAGGAGGTGATGGTAGACCTATAAATGTTAGAGTCTACCTTTAATGAAATTCATACAAGATTATACACTGCAAAAGGGTCCAAGTTTGAAAAGAGTGACTTACTTCAAGTATTTACCGATCAGGATACGGGAAGGAATTCCTGATTGACTGCTGGTGGTATTATTATCTTTGCTTTATCAACCTTTGGACTTTGGGTAAATACTGGGGAGCTTTAACATACTATGAAGGCCTTTTTTGGGAATTATTGAAGATGAACTTAGAAGGACATTGATCTGCGGGTCTCAAATTCATGCTTTCAAACCCATATGATCAGACCACATTGTCATCATAATTGTCATATGGACGAGGCTCTTAAACTTTTGACTGCATTAGAAGCATCGTGGAAAATTCAGCCTAAACTCACGGGCACAAACATATATAGCAACGACGAAAACTAAGTATATCTCCAAGCTACGTTTAATGATCCTTGACGAGTTATTGGTAAGGCAGGTGAGGTATGTAGGCTTCATTAGATATTATCACTTCATTAAGTAAATGCTCAGTAAGCCATACTTATGCTTTAGTTGCATGTTTGACAATTTTCAAAACGTTTCCTAAATATTATGGCATTTTGTTAATGGTAAGAATACTCAATATTTAACCAATGCAGCTTGTGGTGGACTATATGTAGTGTTTAAGAAACCGCTGTGATATGCTTAATAATTATCGACACTTGACATAAAAGCACCTCCTGGGTCGAGTTGGTTTCTCACAAATGTTTCATTGCCATCCATATTTCCATACCTAAAATTACAATGATACAGCTAGTACAGTAGTTAATAATTACATATATGAAAAAGTGTTTATTGGACAAAATGTTACAAAAACGAGTCATTTATCTGGATCTCGCTTCTTATTTAACCTATAGATACATCTTTGTGTGTTATATCTGTGTTAAGATCGATTAGTATCTTATTTTTAAAACAGTATACTGTGGTGCAGGTTTGAAATTTAAAAAACTGTGGTCATTTGCAAAAGACTGCAGCAAGCTTCCATACTTTCCTCTGGTGACATCTGTTAGACATATCTCATGAAAACAATGAGAGGAGGGTTACCTACACACAAAAGATCGTGGAAGGAATGTTTAAAAACTTTTTCCAAACTAATTTTCCAAATCTACTGTACAAACATAATGTTGAATTTTGCCAACTGGTCGGAAAGTTTAACCGACCTGGCATGAATTTAACACTCAGAATTTAATATGATTTCAACCAAGCAAACTATGAAGACATCTTCAGAACATTTTTTCCTGAATGTAATTTTATTGATTAATTAACTAAGTTGATTAACATATATTAGTACATGAGAAAGGGACAAATTGACTACAGACATGAGAGCTGTTGTTTCAATGAAAGAGCTAAGCTTCCCTGATGAAGTTTCTATCATGATCAGTCTGGATCTGTATGTACGCTAGAAAAGTAGGAAAGTGTTCTCGCACGTAAAACGGTTCCTTCCCTTTTGGTAACTGATACGCTATGATCGGAACATAGTAGATCTTCGGGTTACCGTAGAGATCTCAGATTACTTTAATTGCTATGAGTTCAAACCCTTATCAATTCTTTAGGCTTAAATAGAGGTAAAAATTACTTTTGGAAATTAAACTGCAATGGGAGGATTGGACTAGTTAAATTTGCAGAATTTGGGTTCAACCGACAGATTGTAAGAATTTTAGCGATTAATGAGGGATCTTATCCAGATCTGGATGTGACCTTTCGGTCAAAAAGGCTGGTGACTTTAATATACAGAATATTGGATACTATTTATTATCATCACAATAAGGGTGAGATAGGGAAGTACGCATTTCACATCAGTCCATCGTCACTCCCTCCCCTTACAGGATCCACCCTCCCTTATAGGGTCCCTTCCCTTCTCCTATAGGATCCTTCCCTTCTCTAACAGGGTCACTCAACTCCCTTATAGGGTCACTCCCCTTTTCTTATAGGATCCATCCCCTTCCCTTACAGGATCCCTCCCCTGCTCCCTTACAGAGTCCCTCCCCCTCCCTAACAGGGTCCTGTCCCTTTCCCTTTTCTTCCCTTAATTCACACATAGAAAGGTTAACTCACAACTTTGGTATTGTAATATGTACAGCGATGAAAGGTTCAATAAACATAAAGAATTAAAGTAGGTATCGACTGTGCAGCATATGGCATCAAATTTCTCGCTTTAGCTGGAACAAAGTCGTTACGCTCACGATATTGTATACATACGCCGAGCAGTCCACAGACTTCTCAAATGATAGGACCATACCAAGAGCCACATAGAGCCAGATAAAGTTTTCATTGATTACGGTGGTCTCTATTGGTAGTGTACTATGCCAGTCCTTACTGTGGACTTCCAGCCTTTTGTACACTACCAATAGAGACCACCGTAATCAATGAAAACTTTATCTGTAATTGACACCAATAGCTAGCTCCATGCTACTAACCATTTAGCAGGCAAAAGGAAGTTATCAGAATATGATTGCTAAGGTCACACTACTCAAACACTGGACTACTCATACAACCAACTAATATATGACAGAGAATGAAACCATACAAATAGAGGATTTTAAACCAGAGAGTTTTGGAACTCGGTGTGAGGCTTCTGGACTATAAAGAATCGCGCAAATGGCTCAGTGTTTCTGACTTTGCAAATTTCACTCCGGCCAGGTAATTTATGCACTTGTTCCTCTGTTCTAAGTTCCCGATCTTATTGTTGTTGTTGCTGTTCTGTTGGTGGTTCTTCACGTAGTAGCCAGCAATGCTTTTCTTGGAATTTGATAGTACTTACTATACTGTAACTGTAGAAAAAAACTACACAACTACCAATACATGTGTTGTAAACTTCAGCAAAACCATTGTACCGTGTACAAAAATTTGCTGAGGCTCCGCGAATTGACTAAAAGATGGGTCGTCGAGGGGCTGGGAGATAAGGGAATGAACCAACGGATTTCTGAAAGATGTAGTCAAGTTTCCACCACTTAGGTTGGTTGCAGGATGTTAAAAGTTATAAAAGCTTTGAATGTCTGACCACTGAATGTTAGCCCATGAAATATAGGTTCAAATTCAGTAATAAATTACTACTACAGAATTCACACAGG
The DNA here is from genome assembly GCF_037975245.1 of Apostichopus japonicus. Lineage (NCBI taxonomy): Eukaryota > Metazoa > Echinodermata > Holothuroidea > Aspidochirotida > Stichopodidae > Apostichopus > Apostichopus japonicus. The sequence continues at coordinate 9,938,782 of NC_092569.1, read as the reverse complement.
TCTGTATCAGCTTTTCTGACTATACTTGTCTGTATCAAGTACTTAAAATCAATATATTTGTTATTAATTTTAATGCAAACTATCTTTGAACTATAATTAATGCAACTGAAAACAGTGCAATAATAACTGTCATAATTATGATCTTTATATTGGACAGTATATATCCTAGTTAATTCAATCTATAACAAAGTTGAAGGAACAACATCAAGTTAGTTTTACCATTTTGTTCCCTTTTTTTTGGTCAACAGCATCTTTGCAAAACTGTCACCTTTGAAAATTTCCTGAAAATTACAACAACGTTACTGAAGCATTTCGCTTCTGTAACGTAGAACAAGTTTTGACATAAATTCAGTAAATTAAGCCTTTTATGCACTTTTCTATTCCATATCTTAGTTGATCAAGTAAACATATGCCAGAAGATAAGTTGAAAGTTATTAAATTGATATCTTAAGTTTGCCAGTAATTTCCAAGCAGTACGGATGGACGAATGAATTATTTTACATTTTGTCCAGTCATTTGTAAACAACATAAATGCATGCCGTCACTGCTCATCAGAGAGAAGGGCCCCCTGTGAAGGTGTCTATTGTTTTCGACTAATTCTGCTGAAGTGATTATACAGGTTAAAAGGAATGAACTACATATTATAAGGGGAATAAAACATACTCTTGCTAGAGATTCAACTAAATATATATTTTGGGGATTTTTTATGGCAGAGCTTATAGCATCTCTTCAAAATTTAGATGTCCAGGAAAAGTGATGTTTTGGGAAGAAAGTTCAACAACACTTTGACCACCACAGGACCGTACCATGTGTGTCCTTATATGATAACCATTTTAACAGATACCAAACAAGAGAAAAAGGTAAAAGAAAATAATAATTATATCCCTTTTATATCGCCTTTAGGGTATGACGTGATCCTTAATTGATATTACACATGTACCCCAAGATTTGAACACTCAATTATTCACCGATGTTCTACCAAACGTATGGCCAAATAAGGTGATATTATATCGAAAGGGACTCAGGGTGGAGAGAAGAGGGCTTTGGTAGTGAGATGATGAACTGTGTCCGTTTCACTTCTGTGGTGAAAATTCTTGTCAAAACCTTTAATATGAATAATTAATAATCTCATATAATCAGTCATAAATTAGTTTAGATTGGAATTGAGATCAAACTTATTTATGACACCATTTCTTAGCGTTGTTCCATAAAATGAACATAATAGCAGCAAGTTATTAATTATTCAATATAAGTGTACTCAATTTTTTGGCTCCGAATTGTTTAGTTTTATTCACAATTAGAGGAAACTTAAAACAACTTCCATGTGGTATTCATTAATAATTGAAATGATTGACTGATTATAAAGCTGTACAGTAATATATATTGTATTCATTGTTACAGGATTATAGAACTCAAAATTATTACAAAATTTTACCAAACTGAAAGTGAATGGCTGCATGAGATTAAAAAAAAAAAATTAACAAAATAGAAAACCAAGCTTCCTCACTTCGGCAAATGGAGAGGTGTCTAAATATACAGAACTATATTCACACAAATGTATGTAGGTCATGGTGAGAGTAGCATGAAGCCACCTGATAAAACTCAATTACAGAACAGGCTTATACACATTGCATGCTGCATGCAGATACTGAGCCAACCAGAGGGAAAGGGAAAAAAATTAATTCCCTAATGGAGTGATGTGCAAACCTTCTGTTCCGTCTTACAGGGGATGGTGACATGCTTATCTCCAGTGGCATGCATGTATAGATTCATTGCACAATAAGATACCTTTATATTACAAATAACCATTGGTAAAGATCTAATACAGCTTGGGAATGAAACATGATCAATAACCTTCATTCTTGCTTGATCAGGAAAAAAGGAATGATGAAAGAGTCGCATATTCTCTCAGACGGCTGTTTATATCTTTGAGGTCTCTCAAAGCTGAGGACAAAAAAAATTCTTGATACTTATTGTGCCCATTCTTTAACTTTCTGATATGGATTGGTTTGCAATCACACTGTGAAACATTTCATCCTAGTAATTCCTCCTCCTCCCCCTTCCCCTTCCCCATCCCCTCACCCCCTCACAACACAAACACTAGATCTGTGAAAACTGCCAAAGGGGAATAAAAGTTTTCTTTGCTGTTCGGGGGAATTGGTTCATGAAAGTATCTCTATCACAAAGAACAGCAATGATGATTGGAGTTTTGTCTCTTAGCTATAGAAAGAGGGTTAAGGAGGGAGGAAGGGGGAGGAAGGGGGGAAAGAGGAGGAAGGGGGAGGGGCATTGTCCATCCCTGGTCATCTCCTGGGGGATGGGTGAAGGAGGGAGGAAGGGGAGTAGAGGGGTTGTTTTATGCCAGTCACCTCTATCACATCAACCAATAATGATGGTTAGGTTGGGTTCTTGGCTATGGGGGTAGGTTGAGGGAGAAATGGGGGAGGGGAGGGGTTTGTTACTGCCTGGCAGTCACCTCTATTACACCAGACCACTAATGACTGTTTGTGTCTCCTTCAATACCATGCTGGTATGACAGCCCTGGTTCATACTTTACAGCTGCATGAATCTACTATGGCATAAAATGTTCAAAAATGGAGATGAATATTAAATGCAAAATGTATATCACAGGGAAACAGACATAAAATGCAGTAAAAAGTGAATTATGAATGAGGGAAAATATAAATGTTGTTAAGAAGCTGGTTACTGTTATCTCCATATAGGTCTAGTGTGGATATAAATGATGGTACTTTTTGTTTTATTTTTACACAAGTGCAAGAATTAGGGTACTTAGCAATAACAGGAGAACTTTGAAGAACATTGATAATGAAGGCAGTCAAATTGTTAATATTTATTGTGGATGGTTCTCTACCAGCAAGCACAGTAGGAATGTTTCAACTTTGAAAAAGGTCCACAAAGAAAAAAATTCATTCAAAGTGGTATATCATATAAAGACCAACAAGACAGAAAACATTGCAATGTTGGATTCAAAGATATTCATTTTTGTTAATGTTTCTTCAAATTTGTTACATGTGTAGAAAACTACATAAATACATGCATTTTGTAATGCTATATCACTTCCTCAGCTGGTTGTCTCAAATGTTGTTTTTATATGTTTCAAATGATCAAACTGTCAAAGTTTGTAGCATTTAAAAAAAAAATGTGTGACATTGACAACCATTTATGTTGTATTTTGCTTATATAGCCTGCACATGTCTATGGTTTATACTATCTTACTATCTTGTTAATATTTATTATGGAAGGTTCTCTACCAGCAAGCATAGTAGGAATGTTGCAACTTGAAAAATGTCCACAAAGAAAAAAAACAATAAAGGTGAATTTTGTTAGATGACGGATCAAGCAGTTGCATATGTTGTCGACACGAGAATGAGATGACTTTATTGTACTGAAAATGGTGTCTGTTAATGCCCCTCCCCCCCCCCAAAAAAAAAAATAATAATAATATTATACAGAGAACTTGAAAATGATGGGCTTACTCCACATATGGCAAGTTATACAGAAATTAAATTCTGAAGATAAATTATTTTCAAGTCATCACTATGGAGAACTAAACTCAACCAGAAAACACCATCCCCAACCCTCCTCCCAAGAACAAAAGAAAATTTGTGAGAAAAGATTAACAAAAGGAACTAAATGCTCTCTCTTCATCTTTTACTTCTGGTTAAACTCACCCATGGAACAGTGATATGTACCCCCAATACAAATAATTCCTTGCCTTGTTTTACCATACAAGTACATTTGAGAGTGCAATCTCATTCCACATGATATGCTAACCATATAAGTCAATAATGCATGGACAATGTGGTCTATAGCAGCAAACTATGCAGAGAGGCCTTGCCACTTCCCTTTTATCCTAAATAACAAGAGCAAAACACGCATTCTCATCATTGCTTGCGACTTCAAAACTCGTTACCGTCCTAGCGCCTCTTGGAGTGTTCCCTTAGTGATGACAGGCCCCGGCTCTGATTTTATGAAATCGTGTTTATATAATTGGAGAGTTTGGCCGGCTCCAGATCTCGTGGATTGTGGGAGAAGGTATGTGAATTAACTTTGGAAGTGACAAACCTTAATTAGGTAGGGTGACTGCAGGCTTAATTGGTGAGAGCGAAGGTTAGCATTGCCCATGACGGGGAGAAAAAAGAGAAAGGAGGTTAGCATCACAAGAAGAAGAAATAAGAGACGGAAAAAAAATAGAAAGAGGAGTGGAAAGACACGGTGTAAAATGAAACCGTAAATACCGTCTAGAATTTAATACCATTGTCACTGCAGAGCCTCTAAATGTGACAATTCTAGTAAATATGATAGCCTTCTTTGATAAATAAACCTATAGGATGGTTGTACAGGTGTAACAGTCCTTCCTAGAATCTCAGCAGCCTTGATGGCCTATAATGGGTCTCCTAGGAGCAAGAGACTTTGAGGGTGACAGAGAGGAAAGAATATTATAACAGCTCTTTGCAATGACTTATGGGGGGAATCATTAGGAATTAAGGCTTAAGGGGAATAATTAGTGGAACTGTCTAGTCTGTGTTGCATGTATGCAATTAAACAAACTTGGAAACATACACACTGGAATTATTATCATGTAAATATCTTTGACCATAAATTGTGGACTTTTTTAGGGTTAATTGGAGTTAACTACATGAATTGACACAAATAACATGGCTCATAGCTTTTAAGTCTACATGAAATGTATACTGCTCCAAATGGAAATCCCCAACTCCCACAAGCCCCATGTGGGGCATGTTAGAGTAAACTGCAAGGAAGAAGCATACTAGCTGAAAGAAACTATGAGTTTACTGCCCAGGGAGGGGAAGGGAGAGGAGGGGAGAGGAGGGGAGGGAAGATGGGAGGGACTGGAAGGTGGGGGACTGGGGGCCAATGAGATGAGAATTATAATAGAAAAATAATACAAAATAAACTGCACAACGGGGAGTAACAGTCTGATGAAAGAAATGAGTTTTAAGGGAATAATTTACTCTTTACTAGCAGAGAATTTCTTTAAATTAATTATATGAATACATCTCACTGTTTAATACATGACCTTTACCTTGAAAGGAAGAAGCTAAGAACATTGCATCAAGAAGGAAACACATACATGACTAGTTACTAACATATTGAGATAGAAATATTACATAGAGAGGAACAATTATATCATTTAAGGAGGAGGAGGAGGAGGAGGAGGAGGAGGGGGAGGAGGAGGAGAAGAATGGTGAGGACAAAGAATGGGAAGTGTGTGTGGAGTAGGAGAATGTTTGGCAGTGTATGAGCATTGTTAAAGATGATAATTGATAGGAGAACACACAGTGATGATCACTTGTTCATAATTGTATGATTTATGGTACCAAAAGGCTCTTGAACAACTGTCTCTATCTAAGTTGATCCCAGGGAAACATTGCTCTCCTTGGGGAATGTTTTTACAGGTTCAATTTCCATCTGTGCAGGCATAACCATCTGGAATTAAGACAACTGATTCACCAAGGTCAAGATCAATCCATGGTGTCCACAACAGCCCCACTATCAGCCCAAAGCATGCATACTAATATTATAGCACTATAAGTACAAAGTACATGTCGTAGTCTCCAGCCAGCAGCTGTGCTGATATAAGACCCAATACCGCACAGCTGACTTCCTAAAATGGTGTCTCTCAGAGAGAGAAAGAGAGAGATAGGGAGGCCTCAGAAAGGAATCCAGATGGACTTGTCAGGGCATGGAGGAAGAGGTTTTTTTGGTGTCGCCCACACTTCCGAACAAAGAAATTTGTCATGTTCAGAATGTTATGCTTGGCTGAGGATCTCTTCTATGCTTGTTAAGATGATCTAGTCTTGGAAACTGTTTAGTAGGAGCTAATTAATGGGAACCTCATGAATAATTGACAGGTCAAGAAAGAAACACATGGAATCGGTTTACATTCACTCTTGTGTACAGGCCTACTTGGAGGAGGTTGCAAACAGTGTATACTTTCTTATACGATATGCAGCTGGAGATTGGGCAATTACAGTAAATATAACATAGATAATCATGGGAGGATTTCATGAACGGCAGTTTACATACATAATGTCAATTTGAGAAGTTTGACAAGGGCAAGGTTGGCATAATTAAACTGAAATCCGACCAAAAAAATGATGCATTCAACATGTACTGAACATTAGCAACTAATTACCTGCTGGTTGGTCTTCACTCGTTTACCTTTGGAATTATTTTTCCTAATCATTAGAGGAATTGATGTTTAAAAAGATTTTTCTTATATTTTCCATGGCGGACGTCATGGATGGACAATTGCATCAGGGAGGGGATAGAGGGGTGGTGGTGAAGATAGCTCGGAGATGAGTGAGAAGATGATATTAATCAAGTGTTAGAATCGAAAGCAATTATCACAAGCGATGGGTGCAGAGGATATATAGGACTACATAGAAGACATGAGGGCCTATAAACCCCACACACCCTCATCCGGATTAAAATCACACGGTATATGATACAATATCAACTCTGATCAAATTATTATTCAAATGTTGAGTATAGTCTTTTCTAAACTTGTGGACTTGAAGATTTGTTCTTTCTTTTGAAATTGTATAGACACATAGTTGGTTGAATATTATTACAAATGAAAGCAAAGCTGATAGAACTATTTATTTCTGAAATAAGATCACCATTTTGCTGGACCCACCAAACTCACATGGGGGGGGGGATGGTGTGAGGAATTAATTGAATATAAGAAGGGAAAACTTACTGAATTTTATCACAAACTACGATACGTGTTAGTCCAAAAAATTGTAATGTAATTCCTTAAAGGGGGGGGGGGGGGAGGGGCTTCTTTGAACGATAATACTTAACTATTAATTGCTGATTGAGGTCCTTAAGTCTTAACATATTCATACCTGTGAGTGGATTCTGAAGAAAAGGAGGGGGATGTGTGTGTGTGTGGAGAGGGTTGGGAAGGGTAAGGCAGGGAGAGGAAGGACAAGAAAAATAATGTTTACTGTTAGGCCAATTAAAATATGAATACAATACATTATTTTTTTTAACTTTATGCTAAAATAGCTGCATTGAAAATAATATTGTGACTTTATAGGAGAGGTTGCTAACTACTTAAGAAGGAAAAACAAAAGTGTGATTAACAGTTCACCAACTATGATGATCAACTGGATGGCCCAATGAGAAATTCCGAGGGTGTGGATAAGGTGATGAGCAGAATGCTATGTGGGGGTGGGGGTGGGATGGGGGAGGGAGGGGTGTGTGTCTTAAAATTAAATTTCCATATGGCATGTGTGCTAGCTAAATGTGCAATAAATATAATACCACAAAAGAATTTATTATGCACTGCTGGTTTCAACAAATCATAGAGAAAAGTATCAGGGAATATTAACTTTGAAGCATGAACTGGTTTGCAATGTACAGACTTTCCAAGGATGAGACTTTGGACACTTTACTTGTTTCGAATGGAGGGGTGGGAGCGGGGGAGGGGGGGGGCTTGAGGGAGTTGGGGAGGACCATTAGGTCCTTGTAATGCAAACATTTCTTCAATAGTACCTTTTATTTGTCATTATCACTTTAAGTTAGGTTCACTTCACTCTGAAGTGAGCAATGTGTCTGAAATGATGAAAATGGTAGCACTTTTCATCATATTGCCCCTCACCTTTTCCCAAACAAAAGTACCACAAATTTTACAGACTGAGTTCATAAAAGGTCTGCTCTCTTGTTTGGTATTAAATCTAGGTACCAGGTCAAAGCCAACATGAGGAATGACTAATTGACATTGAAGTATATAATCCAAAGTATTTTAAAGCAAAGCAAGTTGATAATCTGACAGAAATACCTGAAGAATCAAATCCAACACTCCTTTAAATTACAGCGTACTACTCCCTTCAACCTGGAAAGGGGGAAGGAAAAATAAACAATACAGAGAGAGGGGGTAGGAGGGGAAGGGAGGGGGAGGGGTGGGGAATTGTTTCATTAGAGCAACTAACTTCAACCTTCTATCCCAATATAATCCTTCAGCTTTATACTAAACAGCTGTGGTGTTGTAGTACGAACATAGCACACAAATTGCCTTTGACCTCTTCCTCTTTTCCCCTGCCTCTCCCATCCTCCTGATGACCACACCAAAGATGGATAAATTGAGCAGAGGGAGAGGAATGCCATTAACAAAAACAAAAACATTCCTCCTCATCAAGTCCTACCCCACAGCCAACCAAGCATACCTTTAAAAAAAAGAAGCTAATTAATTTGATTATCATATCAGGAAATCTCCTTGGAAATTGTTTCTTCTTTAATTACTATTTTTATTATTCTTGACCATCTCTACAGTGCTGACCTTCAGAATTCTTCTTCTAAATGCCCTTTTTTGTCAATTCCATTGTTTTTATTGCTCATTTCTTTTCCAATCGGATCTTGACATATGTTTTTTTTTTTTGTTCAAGGAGTGATACACTCTGCAACAGCAAACTGTACTATAGCACTGCACAATACACATGGTATATACTCAAAAAAGCTAAGACATATTTGCACTCACTCCAGGGGCCCCCAGAAGGGTATGCCAGGAATTTAAAGTATGGAAGGCCAATTTATGCTTACTGGAAAGGCAGGGAATCATAGGTCACTATTTAGGGCATCGCTACAACTGTAGACTCTCACACATGGACACAGCACCTCTGTCGGGTGGACAAACTCTCGCTGCAACTGCCGCAATGGCTACAACTTCCATCTTCTTATTCACCGGCAATATGGACTCATTTTTCTAAGGACATTTTCTCTACAATATCATCACCACAGTATTTGGTATCAAAGTTTATCACAGAGTTTGTTGGTCTCATTTCAAAAGCTAAAGTTTTCACAAACCTTTTTTTTTTCTCCCTTGTCAAATCTGTGTGTAGTTTGGGATTAGCATATATTTAAAGATAAAAACCCTATTTGTAGTGTGGTGGATTCTTTGATATCTTACAGAGATGTTGATTGGATGGGAACTCTTTGAGGGTGATAATAGGGTTTGCCCTGTTAGGTGCAGTCTACCATAGCAGTACCAATGGAAGTTTCTCTGTACAAACCCTATAGCCCATGCTGGTTGAATGAGTAAGTACAAAGCTATTTCTATGGTTAGTCTGAGGAATGTGAACTCTACACACTTTAGGGCGCTTTTGACAATTTTTTTTCTTTTCTCTCAGGCATAATTTAACATTGGTTTGGTAGGCTGACTGTGCGGTCTGTTGGTTGCTTGTGAAAGGAGAATTGTTTGTACACTGTACTACCAGTTCAGAGCAGGAGCGGCTTTTAAACTCACTGGTGGAAAGGGTGTGTTCTCAAGGCTTGGTACTGTAATGGGTAAGTATGGCATATATTGCATGGAGGGAGAGAGTTGGGTGCAGATTGTTAGTCTGGGTGAAATCAAACACATGCTTATTTACTGTGAGGACTGAAGCAACAAATTTAAGAGGATACTTTTTTGGTGGAATTCTCACCAGAGAAATGAGCAAATAGTTGAATCACTATGTGTAGCCTGAATGAATGTTTGGAAAGTTTGGAAGAATCTTAGTGCTTTTAGTGTTAGTTTTATCTGCAAGGTTTGTATGGAGGCTAATCTACTTCATCTCTATACTCTTCTATCCAATTCTTTTTGTCTCTCATAAAATTAAATTCTGAAAGGATTTTTTTTGTAGAAATGGACTTGCTAACATTTTCACACATTTGAAAACAGATACTTTGAGGGTAATTTTCAAAGCTTTAATGAATCTAGGCCAGCTGCATTTTACTATTTACTATAAGATGGATTTAACTTAAACTAAATTTAAGCACCACATAGGACTTCACAACCTTTTTCCAAGCACTTCAATTTAGAGCTTGTACAACTTGAGTGTATAGGATGCTTGGTTATAAATATTCTGCTAATTTAGTCTCTGAGCTTACTCATAAAGGACCAGAAATTTGTAATTGTTTGTCAAACTTTAAAACGCCTGTCTGTAAACAATATTTACAGTTAGATTACTCTTTATTATTTTTTCTTCAATGCTATTGAAACAATATCATCATTTACACCTGTATTATTTCTAAACCTTCACTGTCAACTTTGCCCATTTTGTCAGTCACAGCAATATATACTAGCATGATTCTCATGTGAATATTCTGTCAAATGTAAGGGTCTTTGCTGTCATGCACTTTCAGCTTGTACGCAGAGCTTTCGTTGAAAAAAAAAATTCATCAAGTGCCTTATCCAAACCGTTTTCTGTTACAGCACCCGACCTGCAATTTTTATCAGCCAGCCTCCAGCCTCCCTTGGAATTTCTGTTAGCTGTGTAGTGCTAGGCATGCCTTCTGAAACCCTGGTCGCAGTTGTGGCACTAAATCCAATGTCTGACTGCAGGCGCACTAAGATTGTATATATTCAGTACTGGTTAGTCTCATACACACTGGGCGAGTGTAATAAACCAGTGTCACAATATCAGCTTGTTGATTAAAGCCATTCTGGCTCTGTGCGTATTTAAGCCTGGCCTCTTTGGTGGAAAATCCTCCAACCATATCCACTACTGTGACCTAACTATTGTTTCCATCCTTCTCTTAAACAATTGCGAGAGCCAGCCGGGGTCTGATGCGGCCAGGATGACGTCAAACATCCGACCAGTTGGCGGTTTTTCTACTTACATGCTGTCCTATACAGGTGAGGCAATTAAGTTTCTAAAGTGATATTTAACTTCTTTTTTTCTCTTGTTATTAACTTGCTCATTAAAAGGGAAGGGTACAGTTAGTATTTTGAATCTCTTGTTGGGAGGTTACTCATCCACTCTTTCATCAATAGTTTTCATAATTTACCACTCCCTTTAAGTGTAGGCATATAAGACTTGATTTGATCTATTCTGAATAGACTAGAGTAGTATATTAGTAGTAACTAATTTTGGAAAAGATACATTCCATCAGAAAAAAATGTGTTTATTGCTCCCATGTCATCTCCTTCCCCCCCCCCCATCTATCCCATACAAAAGAAAACAAAAATATTGTAGAAGGAAAACTTGAGGCTTAAAATTGCACTTTCAGGTCAACATTCCTATACCTTTCTTACACTTGCTTAATTGTTAGTAATTGTTAATAATGAACCAAATATATTGTCAGTTATGATGTAATAACTAATAACCAATTATATGCTTTTCTTTCTATAGTGCTTATTGTATACATGTACATAGATGGAATGGACCATGTCCCTGACCGCTAAAGTATCATTGCAAATATATATGACAAAGATTTGTGCTCTGAACTCTCTCCCTGTGTAACACTTCAAGAAAACTCAATTTGAAATATCAAAAAAAAAATATAAGAGAGAGAGAGAAGGGAAAAGAAAAAAAAAAACCTGAGAGAGCGCTTGCTCTACTACTATTGATTAAATTCCTTTGCTGTTACTGAACCAAAAATCTTGTTAAAGAGATCCATTTTGCCAGCAGCTAGAGAGAGAGCTGTGGAACTGTTTAATATGACTAATGCTCTTGGCTACTAGCAATCAGTGAGCCTATAGGTCTGCTACTACGTAGTGACTGACTCTACGACCAGAATATATGCACTGTTACTCCCGTTAACGAGTCGGTGAGACGAACCGCTCAGAGCCTGTGTCTTAATCTGATTGAAAGCAACTCCCCGGCCTTAATTCAAGTAGGAAATGCTTGGGCCAATACACACACAAAGCACAAATTGTCGCTAATTAATTCTCCCCTGCCCAACGAGGTTGGATTTGCATCGGGCGGGGGATGTCGGCGTTTCTCATCTATCTGCGAGAGGTCGGATGCTGGCAGAAACGAAGGCATGTGGCACAGTCAATGTGCACCACCGGTATCAATTATGCAGGAAGTTGACTCGCTAGTGTAGTCTTCGACTGAGACACTCGCAAAGCAGCAGAGGAATCGGAAAAAAGGAGTTAACACTGAAGCAATGCAGGTGATCATGCTTGTTAATTCACTGAGAGAGCTGATTCTGAACTAAGCTCTGTGTATGCGTTATGATAGTGTGTGGTAATCTTCGATGATGGACTGCCTGCCCTAAAAATCTCCACATGTGATGGATGTCGGTTCTACAGTGCTACTACTACAGCTATGGGCTGAGTATACTGTCAACATTGCAGTCATGGATGATGTTGATGATGGCTGCAGTAATAAGACTGCTACATATATCATACATGCTGTATGGTTTACTACGCTGGCTTCCAGAGAAAGTACTAGATCGTATTATATCTGAAGGGGTTATACATACACAGAGTTGCATGTCCTCACTGGTTAATGAAGGATCTTTGTTCATTCTCATGGGAAGAGAAGAGCTAAAGAAGGTCTCCAAATTGAGAGTAAGAGGTAAGGCCAAGGTCAAAAAAACCCAAAGAAGATGCATTTGAAAGCAAGTAGGCGGCTGAAGTTCTTTACTAGTATATTTAACTGCTGGAAGGGGGTATCTCTCTCGATCAAACCATGGTGCAGGGCCAATGCTACAAAAGAAACCTTCTAACACAACATACTTCCTTACAGTTCCATAGTTGTTATTTACAAAGCATATGGAATGTAAAGAAGTATGTGTTGTAGTTGGGGAAGTAAACATCACTAAAAATGGACAACTGGCATGGAACAGACTGCAGACATTAACTACTACTTGAGGTGTTGGAAATCTTGCGCAGACTGCTCTTCCAAGGTAACGTGTATCTCACCACTTCTTTTAAGAACATATTTAACTTATTTAAGAGTGATTTAATCCCCAAAAAACTACCAGTTTCATCCACTGACAAGATTTTGGGGCGGGGTTCATGATTTTTTATAGCACAGAAAAATCCCCAAAATTGAACGAAACCCATTTAAGAACTGGCACAATTCCTTAACATCTGTACAGTAGAGCATTTTTTAAATAGAATGTGCCTTTTATGAGTATCAAAACAAGACCATAAGGCATGTGAGAGACATGTGTTCAGCTATAAGCTAGCTGCTAACATCTCATAGTTCCATTGACATTAACATTGCTTTTCTTTTTTTTTGTGGGTAGCAATTTGCTATAAGTACTAAAAGAAATTAAATGCATGAATGTCATTGACAAGGATATATGTACCAGTGTTGGTAAGCTTTGACCTGTTGTGAACCTATATATTGGGTATTAACATGTTGGTAGAGTAGGCAATGTTATTGGACCCCTTGTTCTGTGAAATTACATGGGTTTGGCATTTATAAACAGATGGCAAGTTTCCGATCACTGAAGACAAGAACAAAGTTTATTTTGTTTACAACTAGAGATAAATGCGCTAGTTTACGGATAAATGTACTAAGCATACTGTATACTGTAAGTTATGGACTGCCATGTTACTTCTCTCTAGCATACCCTCAATCCACTTTTTTTCCGAAAACCAATTTTTCTATTGTGAGTCTCCCACAATTCTCTTCTAGCTTGGTTTCGTAACTATTTAAAGAAATCATCATTCGTCCACACACAATCCAGAGGGCTGGAAATATTCCAGGCTAGCAGTTAACTATCCATTTACTTTCATGTACATACTACATACCCTTCACATTCGACACTTGAGTCATGTGAGAAAATACCCAGCAGTATATCACTGGCACGGACATCTTAACAACAGGTTCACAGTTCATGCTCTTGCTGTTGTAGGCTTAACACACAGTGTCATAGTCATAGCATAAAATAGGCATAACACACAGTATGTCATAGTCATAGCATAAAATAGGCATAACACACAGTATGTCTTCTGTCTGTTATCTTTAATACACTAAAAGATGATTGTGCCATTCTAGAAGGTGCCTTCAGTCATCTAAGAAAGTTGTTGACTACATTAAAGGTAGTATTCTGTATTGACATGTTAGTAGACTACTGTATAGTTTCTACCCAGCTAGTCAATGCACAACAGTACATAGCACACATCTCAGCATCACCTCTTTACACACTTTGAGAGGACTGAGAACTGTATCCCCATATTCCCCGTGGACATTCCTATGTCTACATATCAGCAGACTGCTTTCTCTGAATCAGACTGCTGTGGGATTCTTAAACATGATATGATAGCTCTATATACCTCTGTTATTCAATGCAGGGAAGATTATCATTTCTCCTGAGACCCTCTTTAGAAAGGATATATCTATTCTGACAGGTGAAATACACAGTTTGCCTTCCTAAGTTTTCTGCGCTGTTAGATAAATTGACCCACACAGTGAAATGTCTTCACATAAATTATCTGCTATTTGACAACCTTTTTACTACTTTCTAGCCCTTCTTTCAAAACCCTGGCTGATGAGAACTCCTTCTGTCTGAGTATAAATATGCCAATCTTCAGGGTGTAGGGGGGTGGGGGAGAAGAGTTAATAATCTGTCAGCTGTTGCATAGGTGAATGAATGAATTTCCTGGCATGGTCAAACTATTAACATTTCGATAGTGACTTTTGTGATAAATGGAATATGTTCTGTACCCTTTAATATGAGTCTACTTTGTAGTCTACAAGGAGAGTCCAGTATGTACAAAGAATAGAATCCATACAATCCACATGTACCATTTTCAGATTCAGTCACACTCTAAGATTTACAAATATTGACCTCTGTCAACCTCGGTGACCTAGACCTAAAAACAGCAAGCCTCCACATTAGTATGGTACACACACAGTCTCATTTAAGATATCTGTCTTCCCTCACTGCTGAAATTACAATGGGTTTTACACACAGACTGTCACAGAGTCTTGGGCATTTATTAATTCTGACCTCAAGTTTGACCTCTGATTATGTTTAATACCCCGGGTTTTACAGCCAATGAGGCTTGGTCTTCAGTATGTACATGGATCTTGTAGGTGAAGCATTAAGCTGTTCAGTGTATACATGTTTACTACACTGAATCTACTGACCGTTTTGTGAACCACAAGTTGCAGCTGTGTCTTAACACAGCAACCATCAAACAATGGAAAATTGATGTATGCTTATATATGTATAGAAACTTTTACATAAATCTCAGAAGCGCAACTTTAGTTAAACATGAAACATTCTTCATGTAATGTGTGCACCAAAGGAACTAGTACCAGATGGTCAAGTACTGCTTGTGGCATATATGTTACATAACAGGCATCTCATTAATATAGGATTTGCTGATGTGTGTATATATATATAGATATAGATCTTTTAGATAGATAAAGATATTTATAGATATATATATATATGTTGAGACTAGCTGAGACTAGTGGAACACTAGTAGTTGTAGATAGATAGATATATATATATATATATATATATATATACTGATACATCAGCATATCCTATGGCACTGTAGCTAGTACATTCTGTACAATCTTCTCGTCTTCCTGTATTGGCCTCTTACAGTTTCATGTCAAGTTTGTTAACATATTCAGAGTGTGCTTGAGCCAGTTACCCTCCTGTCAATGCAGACAGTACACACACCCAAAGAACATGACCTGTTACTTCTTACAATCCATCAAAATCACACAAGGAAAGTCAAAATTAGGAATAAACTTGACAAAGGTTTACAATTTATGAAACAATTTGTTTTTATAAAGAAATTGCTTTAAATCTGTGGGACACAGAATTTTCTGTATTGGATGTAGGGGTTATGGTAAGTAACTATGTCATTATGGGCAGTCAAACAGTTAGTACAATAATATAGATCTCTTAGCTTACACCGAGAGGTACCCGGCCCGATGTGAGTGAATACGACATGAATTTCTCAGAAATGACACAAATTTGAGGTTATACAGGTCATCAACTTAAAAATTACAGCTATTTTCCAGCAGCTTGACTTTCTTCATGATACAGTCAGTGCAGTGTATGATCAGATCTGTAGTTGATTTAAAATTAAATATGGTTCAATAAAACTCCCAGGTTTAAAGAGATATGTTTGTTACCAGATAACAAGGCCAAAAATAAAGAAGAAGAACTAATTTAAAGACCAAATATGGAGGCAATTTTTTTGTTTGAGATTTTCCATTAATTTATGAGTTTACATACCCATAATCAACATGTGTAAAAAATAATCTTCGAAAACCTACTATAACCCATCAAAAACGACCACGAAAATGGACATTTTGGGTAGTCACGTGACATGAACCTCTGGAATGTCTGAAAACAGAGATTGACCCAAAGGAGCCTCTGGTCACCGTGTGACGTCAAAGTTTGTATACCGCGAAAATCAAACGCTGATATAGGCACTGTTTGTACACAGATAGCGAACAATTGTACTGTTTTTGACTTCCAATTTCGAGCGTTTCAAAAGCTGTTAGCTTAAAACAAGAACACATGAAGGTTAACAACAAGTTTTAAGACAATTATAGGCAGAAATTTTAGTTAAATTGCTTATTTTATTAGCAAAATTTCCACTCAAATGGAGGCATCTTTTACATAGCGTAGCGTCAATAGGTCCGTACGGTACAATATACTTACATAGTACTTACTCATTTTAATATCCAAAAGTATACAAACACAGAAAAAGTATCCTGTCAATAAACAAATTTAGCAGTGAATATCCTAATCCACGTTTCTTGTTCAATCCTGGACGAAAAACTACCGTGAGTCTGTGTAATTCCATAGAGTTAGGTCTAGTTGAAACAGGCCTTGACCAGTAGGCCCTACTAACATCCCACAATCACAAGACAGTCACTAACGAAATAAAACGTCCGATCGCTACATAATACCGTTTTTATTCAACTCCTTGGACCATGCAGATGTCGGAATAAACAGAACGGACAATATTACACATGTATCACGAACTCACGATACTGGAATACAACAAATGAAATAGATAAATCCTAACATGGCTATTTACACATGCTGTGAGCCAACGCCGGCGAGAGTTGTAACTAACTACCGTACATGTACTAACAATGCTATACCCTTGGCACGGTATATATATACGGTCATCTCTTACAGTAAATATATTACTGTCAATTGCGTGATATAATGTTACATGTAAGGACGTCCAGGGCGTGTTTACGGTCAATTTCACATTAGCTATGTCCGACCATGGTCCGACACAGCTATCGACAGTATATAATTTTCACAGAATGAGACATTTGCAGCATACACAGAAGCAGGGTCATGCATGTGGACTCATGGGCATGAGATACTCCGGGTGCTGAAAAATCTTTCCGCGTGGATCTCAAAAAATTGATCCAAAGTCTGCGGCGTTTTACGTTGCTTCTTTTACTCGGAAATCTAAAAAAGCTGATGCTTTTGTTGGATGAGGTATAACTGCAACCTCCAACAACACAGAATTGTGACATTTTGAGGAAAAAGGAGTAATATCGTTGATGTTTTTGGCAGCTCAAGTATACGACTTTACACACTAAAAGTATAGTTGTGAGTGAGGTATACAAACGTTGACGTCACATGGTCACCTGATGTCTTAGGAAGGTTTCAGGAATGTCTGAAATAGAAGCTGACTTTCGTCCCATTTTTCACTTATTTAACGTCCGAAATTGGTAAAGTTAATTACAGCAATGTAATTGGAGTCAGTTAAGGATTACATACATGAAAAATGGTGGGATTTTATGTTCATCGAAAGTCTCCATAGTTGGTCTTTAATACCTACCAGCACATCTTTATATGGGGTATGAGTGACATGTCAAGGCAGATACTTGATAACTGTAACCTATATCGGATTAACAGCCACAACCATCAATGCAGTGAATTCCACTTATTTCAGGAAAGGGTTTCGGAGGATTTCCCTCCTCCACAACCCCAGTGAGTGGGTGGTGATAGGAGAGGAGGTACAAAACCCCACTGAGTGGGTGGTGATAGGAGAGGGGGTCCACAACCCCACTGAGTGGGTGGTGATAGGAGAGGGGGTCCACAACCCCACTGAGTGGGTGGTGATAGGAGAGGGGCTCCATAGAGCATCGGTGAGGAGACTCATGGGATTGCATACATATATGACAAAATAGCTTACAGATGTAGCCCAGGCTATAACAATATTAAAGCAGGAGGATTTTGTTATCTGCTCTTGAATTGTATTAATAAGGCCACAGCTTCAAACAATAAGCCGGGAGAGGAACGAAATGTTGGGGTGAGAGGGGACTGGCATGGGTGCACTTTGATATTCCACCAATTTTCCTTTATGCATGTGTTCCTTGATTGTTACATTTACCTGTTACATTTATTGTAATTAGTACCCGTATAGCATACATTAATAATGCAGTCAAAATCCAGTCACAATTTAAAGCATTACTTTCTTCAAATGATTTCTGTAACATTCTGATAACTTGTATGCAAAAGATACAGAGAGTTGCACATATGCAAATACCTCATATATATTTATTATAGCCAAAGTTGGATACATTTCTAAAATTGGACTCCTATTCCATTCACCATCCTCAGATCTACATAACCTATACTGCAATGTTCTGTAATAAATGCAATAATACTATATGTCCCAAAAAGGTACAAATAATGTCATTTCCTGGTGGCAACTATATAAACTTACAAGAGGCATGCAAAGAGCAACTTTTGCCCTATTCCACACCACAAGGTAGATTGGCCATGGATGTAGTAATAGACGAGGGATAGACTTTATTGAGGTATAAAACCCATGTGTCACAAGGTATGTTCACAAGTAGCAACATGGTTTATATCAACCTACTAGTGAGACACTTCAATTATAGAGGTTTACATTACCAGAGTTATTAGCATTAGAAGCTGTTTACAGTCTGCTGTGATACAACATATATACAACAACAATACAACATGTTAAAGAGCTAGGCTCGTCCTACATCATTGGTCTGTGTTACTATATATGGTCATAACAAGTTGCACTTGAGGTTATCATACGATATTAACTATATACGCCATGCACATCTTAAAGTACCACTGCTTATATTGATCTTATACTTTTTGATAAGCTGTCAGTGTATCCTTTCATTTACTGTGAGGTCTAGTATTTCTATTACAGAGCCTATCCAATTAATATTTATATATATCATTTGTGCGCAAATGGCATTCTATTTGCTGCCACCGTATTTAGCATTCTATCTCACTGAGAGGTTTAGTTGCCTGATCAGACATTCCTGCATGTATGGGAATAACTTGGAAAGTCAGAAAGTACTATTGATAACTTTCCTCAAGTTCAACATATGCTAAAATTTGGGGACTATTAGTGCTCTACTAAATTCAAAACACCACTTTGGTAGGAAGAAAATTGCAGGTGGGTAGCAATGCACAATTAAGCCAGCTGTAAGAATGTGAGAATAGATTAAAAAACAGGTACACAACTTTGCACATGAAAACTACCTCCTAATCAAAACACCATTGTGTCGGTTGATCAGATTGCATCACCAATTATGGAATATATTTCTAGACCTTCACTTGGGTGTTGCCACAAAAATGACATCACAAATATTGATCAAACTGATATATCCTGATAGTAATTTGCAACAAATTAAGTTTTCATCATCCTGGCATTTAAATATATACAGGAAACATCATATACTAACAGCAAAATTGGAAATTTCAAATTTTGGCAATTTCCCTAATTATTTAAGGTAAAAACCTGACTAGTTCCATGAATGAACTGCATTGTCTAATGTCAACATATTATCACAGGGGGGGGGGGGATGGGGACCCCCACATACCCAAACAGGAGAAGGACATCACATATCCACCTACCAATAATTTTCACAGAAATGCTCTTCACAAGGACAAGGCCTATCACACACCAATGGATAACAGGTGCTTTGGGGCCCAATGCCTAAGGTTTTTCAAACATAAAACTGCACCACACTTTGCCTTTAATTCTGAAGCAAAAGATGATAGGTTTTGCAGACTCAGTAACTCAGCTATTTATTAGAACACTGGCAATCCTTTAAACAACGAATGGAAAGAAATCAGAAACCTTGCCATAGAACTTGGTCATTGAAAGAACTAGATTATCCATTCATTGAACTAAGTGATAGCTGATGGATACAATTCACTTAACTTTTAACCACAAAATCAAATCAGTTTGGACCTCCCAGCTATTGAATAAACTATTTACTATTGACCTATTCATATTCAAAGAATTAAACAAACCCTCTTATAGTCTTGTCCAAGGTAACAAACAACAGCCCTTTTCATGGGTCCCATTCTCTTCACACACACCCCTATCTACAGTATCTACCTAACCAAGAAGAAGCCCCAAATGCTTCAATTATAATGAATGGAAAAAAAAACCTGTGGTTTTTTAATAGCGATTTGTGCACAATGTAATAGAATTTGCCTAGTTTATGCTAAGGGCTAAAGGGAAGTATTACATAACATTGTTTGCTGTGTACTTGCAGACTCTTCTCAGTTAAGATGCCCGCCCAGCTGGTGGAGTTGGTCCTACTGTGTGTTGGCAGTTCCCAGCTCTACAACAGGTTCACTGGAGCGGAGGATCAACATGAGAGGTGCGGCCAGACCTGATGGAAGCTTACTAACCCTACCCTTTCTGCTGCTCTGGAATCCTGCCATTATGCATCACTGACCTGGAATATTCACTTTACTTACTGAGAGGCATTGTCAATGCAGCTTATATACCTAAAAGGTTTGCTGGCAGTAATTTGGTTGTTTTGACTTTAAGTTAAATGGGTCACTGGTATATAATGGACAGTATGGCAATGGGCACAGGATGAAAGAGGAGGGTGGGATCAAGGTTTTAATGGGATGATGTAATCACGAGAAACGGTGCAGTGATATGTTGGGGTCCATCCCCCCCCCTCTCTCTCTCTCTCTCAAACTAATTATGATTAGAGACATGGCATAGAGTCATGCAGAGTCCAAACCACATTTTCAAGTAGTTCCTACACTAGCCTATATATGTTTTTGTTTTACCCTGTTCTCTGATCTGTTTAAAAGTGAGCTGCCAATATTCACAGAAACAGAAATAAATTTGTATATCCCTGACATGGTCATATGAGAGATGTGGACAGGGGGAGCCTGGAACGATGATTATTAGGTCCCTGTCACTTATTGATATCATCTGTCAATTTCCTGTTTAAGGCCTACTGATAAATGACACTGACTACCATAGCTATCTATAGCAAGCCATGTGTTCCCCATGTTCACCTAAGAGAGAACATATGCACTGTATAAAGCTGCTATTAAGGGATAAGCATTGTTTAAGTCAGGAAGGGAATTCACAACAACAAAGTATTCATTCCCCCTGGTATTCTAAATGAAAACTTAAGTAAATCAATTTAAATGGTCTCTATATTTATCTCTTTTTGCAAAAGAATGGACACTCATCTAAACACGATTATCTTCTGGACACTAAAAGAAATGCAACCTTCATGAGGACTTTTCTTGTATTGCTTGCTCTGTGTGATGTTTTCTTATATTGCTTGTTCTGTGTGATATTTTCTTATATTGCTTGCTCTGTGTAATCTATTCAATTGCTTGCTCTGTGTGATCATTTCTTGCATTGCTTGCTCTGTGTGATCATTTCTTGCATTGCTTGCTCTCTGTAATCTGTTCTTGTATTGCTTGCTCTCTGTAATCTGTTCTTGTATTGCTTGCTCTGTGTAATCTTTTCTTATATTGCTAGCACCGTGTATCTTTTCTTGTATTGCTTGCTCTGTGTGATGTTTTCATGTATTGCTTGCTCTGTTTAATCTGTTCTTGTATTGCTTGCTCTATGCGATCTTTTCTTGTATTGGTTGCTCTGTGTAATCTTTTCTTGTATTGCTTGCTCTGTGTAATCTTTCTTATATTGCTTGCTCTGTGTGATCTTTTCATTGCTCTTTCAGAACTTCTTTTCATGATATTATCGTAAGTGAATCATTAGAGCATTAACAAGTAATTAATGTCCTTACCTACCTTCTTTCTTACCTTTCTTACCTAGTCCACCATGGCCAATTATTAATAGTTTATCCAACCACGATTGGAGCAATCAATTTCTGAAACACTGACTTTGAGTTACAGAATGTTCTCCCTTCTGATATAAACTTGTACATCCTCAAGATTCCCTCCCCTTCACATCCTATGCCTAATAAATCCAATCAAATTTCCTGGATTTCAAATTGGACCAATCAGATTTCCTGGATTTCAAATTGAACCTACCAATCAGTATTTCCTAGGATGTTGAGTCAATGTTAGCAATAGCTATGTACATTGATCCACCCATTGAAAGGACTACATACAGTCAATAAACACTGGTCATTTAATTCAATGATGGGAGCACAGTCAGGACTAATAATCCAAATGCTTCAACTCAGTTCACTGGTTGGAAGCGCCAATTCTAGCCCAAATTGGCTTTAGCATTCAAAATTTCCCAGCCAGTGTTCCATTAATTGATTTTTTAGCTCTACATGCGTTCATCTTAATATAAACACCGATATCGATTACGTTAATAATTGAAATATTAAAACAAAACTTTTCAGATGACAATCTACTCTGCCAAACAACAATGTTTGGTTTTACTGTTGATCGATACTGCACAATATTAAAAGCTGACCTTGTACAACTTGCTAGTCTTACATACGCTGAAATTACTTTAGCATATTTGGATTTAACGATACCAGTCTTAATCGTCCACATCACCGTACTGTTGTACTATCTTGTCAAATCTCCACTTTTGGTTATAGTTAGGATGGTATCATAGAGTGCTTGATCTGTTAAAGAGGAGTTTAATCACCCAACAGTGAAAGTCACTGGTATGCTAAATCAAGCACTTTGCTGTGGTTTGGTAAAATCAAAAGTTACCTGTACATACAGTTATTGCTGTACGTAAAACAGTAGGAAAATATGATTTTATGGACAAGCATGCATGCACAAATGCAGTACTTCTCACTTTAGACGTAACATGACAAGTAAAACACCAGCCAACATTTATCCCAAATTCAAGATATATGCAGTGTGTAAATCTTTAAGGTACTTAGTCTTATGTAAAAGTAAGGAACTTAGTCTTATGTAAAAGAACTGTCTGCAAAACTGAGTTTGAAATGACATATAAATTCCTGCCAATCTTCAATGATTACTGTGATTTCTATCACGTTTGGTTTGTCACACAATTTAAGGTTTTCTCTACTTGTTCTTGTGAGGACATTAATTTCTGTTGCGGTAGGCAAAACAATCCCACGTCTTTTAACGAGCATCCCATAGTTTTGCAGAACTTTTCTAGGTATATATGGAAGCATTTCAAAGACATGCTACTCTTATCAAGCAACTTGCAGGCAAACTGTCATGATCTGGCATATCTAAGCAATACTCTCATGAAAACTTGTACATTCAAAATGGAACTAAACTTGACCTAGCTGGGATATGATGAGTTAGAAGGAAAGCAGACCATCGACAAACTGACCTGTGTGTCACAAAACTTTTCGTTACCGAAAGCTTTAAGATTCTGCAACTTCAATTTATATTAAAACTGCACCAGATGTCCAGAATTGTTCAGCACTCTAAATAGATTACCAAAAGTTTAAATGATTTTTACTCCTACCAATTCCCGAATCAGAGACACTTGCTGTGAACTGTTAGGCTTACTGACTTTGCACTGAACACGATTGCCGTACAGCATGGCCATTGGAAGGTTGACCCAAGATTAACATCATGATACTTTCAAACTTCTAATCAAGTTCATAGTATACAGCAGGGTTTCCATAACTTTAACCCCCCACTAACCCCCTATGGATGTCAGATTTGTCCACGATCCCCCAACTATTTGTGAAACGATCTGAGTCACTATTATACTATAATACGTATAACAGTGCTTCGTAAAAGATAAAGTTCATAGTGTAATAGTGTAGAGTTTGTCGATAGGTATGACTTTTGTACATTACTAAACTATATGATATAGCCGATTTTAGTTCAACAAAAAGTACTCTAGTTTTGACTTTCAGAAACGTCTCATGAACCCCCTGGGATGGACTCACGCACCCCCTGGGGGTTCATGCACCCCAGTTAGGGAATCCCTGGTATACAGGCTTCACTGAGTTGGAGTTTAAGCTTAAAATACATCCCTCGTGACTCTGAAAACCAGTATGAAACTTTTGTATGCTGGAAAAATACATCCAACCAATGGTTATCAATAAGAGTGATACAGAATGAATCTGCTGTTGTTTAGCTTCAATATATGTCAAACAAAAATACAGATAACAGAGTTGTCTCCAAGTGTGTAATATAGTGTCATTAAGAAGTAACAAATGTCAGTTTACTTAATACATGGGAAATAACTCTGTCAAAATATGCTATTCATACTATTTCCGATTAATTGCAGATTATGTAATGCCTTAAAATGTTGTCCTCATTCAAATATTTAGCCTCTGGATTAAGCCATTACATAATGTCAGGCTCTAGTGTCAGACTCGACATGTCAAGCCCTGGTGTCGGCCTCAAATGTTGTGCTCTGTGTCATGGACAACTAATGTTGTGCACTAAATGTTGAGCTCATTGAATTATTTAGCCTCTAGAATAAACCTCAACAGACGAACACAGATAAGGGCAGAATTAAGCCCCGAATTGACCATACCTCGAATCAGGAACAAGATATGGGGATGGAGTTTTCAACTGTCTGGAATATTTAGCTCTTGATGATTTTAGTGTTACATCGTCTGTCACATACCTGAATTGCCTTACTTCATAAATGTATTGCAACAATAAGTTTTCCGTCACATATGATATCGCAAAACGAATATGTAAAACACACAAGTAGAGGACATTTGTCTGTAAGGATTTTATTTAATTAACATAAAGGAGCAGGTGTGTCAAATTTTCAGGTAAATAATTTTGCAGTCTTGAAAGCTGCATGAATCTTAAAGACTCAATACATGTAAGTGTATTGATTTATCTACTTGTAAATCCACCTGGCAATTAATGAACAGAACAGGTTATAATTAAATTGATACCCTGCTGAGTTAGAAGTTACTACAACATTTTTCAATGGGTCAATTATTAAGTCCCATGATTTTTTAAAGCCACCATTGGAATGATATATTAAGTACTTTTACATAGCTCCCAAGTCTTGAGAAGGCAAATGCTGGTCCATGCCACAAATTGCCGTCCTGGGAGAGGGGTATAAGGGGAGGGGGTTTCCCCCTCCCTTTATGAAAGTTTTTTGGAATCCTGGTGATGCCTACATGTAAAATGGTGGCACTTAGAAAGGCTTTTGTCACCCAAAATTTTCTGAGAAATATGCATTTTTGTGTGTGTAACATCAATAAATTGAATAGTAGGTGATAATTCATTCTTTCCCGTGGCATGAAAATGTTCGCTGCTCGCCCCAATGAAAAGAAATATAGGCTAATTTGAGGTTCAAATGATGCTGTAAAGGAGGTTTTATACTCTTTTATGCTAAATGCTAAAGAAATGATGGTTGCAAAGTCAAAATTTGATGCAATTTTTTTTATGTATACTTGACAATTACAATGCGGGTTTTTCGGACGCTTGCGCGGGTCAGCGGGTTTGGGTGTTAGAATGCGGGTCCAACCCGCGAATTGCGGGTCAGTTGGGAGCTCTGCTGTTAGTATTCAATTTGATACTAAAAGACCGAAAGTCAGGTCGATCATTTGTAGCAATAATGGAAAAGACAAATATAGTCTTTTTTTTAACTTGACTTTCAAGTTATATGATTACTACTTATGCCACAAAGAATTTTTATTGGCTGAATAATATGATAAATTACTTGCTGCATATTACACATTCTTCTGAGAAGGGTGTAGGGGGCTGGGGAGGGGGGGTCTCCAGATGATGCTTTGCAGTGATCTCATGAGCACCCATAATTTGAGAAAAAATAGAAATTTGGAACCATTTCAATTAATACAAACAGCTGTATTTGTAACTTTTATTGTCCTTTTGATTGTGCAACTTTAATGCAGACCCAAATCAAGCATTGTCAGAGACAGCACTTATGCACAGTAACAAGTCTAACAAACTGGGTTGTACATCATTTTGACTGCTTCCAGCCGGCCACTGAACACATGTGTACTAACATTATATAGTCATTTCGTAATTACTGAAACAGGTGGCAGCCTCTTAAAACACAGAGATTAAACTAATGGGAGGAATCACAATCTATCAAAGACAAACAGAGAGAGGGAGAGAGAGAAACTGTGGGCAAAAATATCGGCAAAAATTGATGACAATTTTACCCAAAAGAGACACATACTTTCAAAGCAGGTTTCGGAAGTAAAGCTTCTTCAGATTAGCTGGACAGCTGGAATTATTTCAGGGTTACAATCTGCTATGGAAAGTGTAATGACGAAATGCTGTTTGTTCCTGTACAGTCTGCCTACTTTGGTGAGGCTTAGACTAAAATGTCAAAAAGCATTACCCCCAAATATGCTAGAAAGTCCGATAATGGTCACCCGTGCTCAAACTTCAAGAAGCATTTTGAGTGTCTCTCTAAAAGCACTTGAGTCGCTTTAATCTTCTTTCTCAACTATATCCCTAATGAGAACTGTCAGGAGAGTACTTCACAAAAGTCTCACAATTTTAGACTTGCTCAAACTTGGGGTAATTGCTGTTGACCTAAAACACCAACCCTGGGCTGTCTGAGTATAATCTAGCAAGTCTGTCCCTCCATAGAACAGCTTATAAAGGTATTAATTAACCTCATATTTATTGTTTTGTTTTTTATGATGGTAACCATGCAACTAGGATCACTTACTCTATCCATGGATATTCTATCGGTGGCCATATGACCACTTACAATGTAGTGCTGGTACCATGCAGCTAGGATTACTTACCCTATGCATGGATATTCTATCGTTGACCCTACGACCAGTTATAGTGTAGTGCTGGTACCATGCAGCTAGGATCACTTACCCTATGCATGGATATTCTATCGGTGGCTCCTACGACCAGTTACAGTGTAGTGCTGGTACCATGCAGCTAGGATCACTTACCCCATATGCATGGATATTCGATCGTTGACCATACGACCAGTTACAGTGTAGTGCTGGTACCATGCAACTAGGATCACTTACCCTATGCATGGATATTCTATCGGTGGCTCCTACGACCAGTGACAGTGTAGTGTTGGTACCATGCAGCTAGGATCACTTACCCCATATGCATGGATATTCTATCGTTGACCATACGACCAGTTACAGTGTAGTGCTGGTACCATGCAACTAGGATCACTTACCCTATGCATGGATATTCTATTGGTGGCCATACGACCAGTTACAGTGTAGTGTTGGTACCATGCAGCTAGGATCACTTACCCCATATGCATGGATATTCGATCGTTGACCATACGACCAGTTACAGTGTAGTGCTGGTACCATGCAACTAGGATCACTTACCCTATGCATGGATATTCTATTGGTGGCCATACGACCAGTTACAGTGTATTGTTGGTACCATGCAACTAGGATCAGTTACCCTATGCATAGCTATTCTATCTGTGGCCATAGGACCAGTTACAGTGTAGTGTTGGTACCATGCAACTAGGATCACTTGAACTCATGGGATATTGGTGGCAATAACTCAACTAGAGAAGTTTACAACCACCTGAACAGTTAACTGCTGATAAGAAGTCCTAACTAGCCCTATACTGACAGGACTATTTACGCATACTGTCAGCCATCGTTAAAATCTATTTTGATGTTTCGATGTTGGTTTAGCAATTATTCCTGCGTGATCCAGGAAGATTCCACTCCCAGGGCTGGCAGATGGGTTAGGGAGGACGGTAACTTTATATGCTTTTTAAAGTTTGGTCTCTTCTATCTCAAAATCTAAACAGTCATTGCGGATCAATTTGAATGTGGGATCATAGTCCATATATCCATCAGCAAACTATTATACATGGTGGGTAGGACACATCAGTTGAAAACCTCTATCTGCTCTAACGGCCTTCCAAGGAAAGTGACAGACTCTCATTGTGTGTATAATATCAATGGAGCAATTAAGTGTGGAGTGCTACCTATAGCTAGCAATGGAAATAAAATGATCAGATATCCTCCATCCAGATGGTTCAAAGTTGATGACGCAAAGGACAACCATCTTTGTTTCACTGCTAAGCCTTCAGTAGTACCATAAACAGCTTACACAATAGATGATCAGCCTATGTTATCTACTAACGTTACAGACAGGTATATACAGGTAAGGCCAAACTTGGAACTAGGATACTGTTACCAGTGGTTTAATTCTGAAGTTTAAAGATATGCTGTATTGCCCCCAACGATGCTAGATATTCAAATATGGTCACCTTTGGTAAAAATTCTTGAACTTGTATTTATTACAACCTTGGAGGAAGTT
This sequence comes from Apostichopus japonicus, assembly GCF_037975245.1. Lineage (NCBI taxonomy): Eukaryota > Metazoa > Echinodermata > Holothuroidea > Aspidochirotida > Stichopodidae > Apostichopus > Apostichopus japonicus. Next base: position 9,910,612 of record NC_092569.1, on the reverse strand, counting down.
TCCCTCAATGGGACATTCAGTCATCTTGTGTGTTCCTGAAAAAATGTCTGAGAACAATTTGGCAAGTAAAGACTTCAAGGAAAGTAATTTTTGAAAACTTCTAGCAATTATAATTTGCTAGAAGTGCTATAATTTGGGGCCTATACTGACTACCTTTAAATTGACAATTTCAGACAAACATGAGTCAACGCTATGGTATGGTTTTCTGGGTTGATTTTAAACGCTATAAATGAAGGGATTGTTTGTAAGAAATAATGAGGAAACATGTGGAGTTTGTAGAACTTTAGATTTAAGAGCCATATTTCTAACAGCCTAATTGTTTTGTGTTAATTAGCTTATGTCAATTGGCAAAATGTCTAATAGTACACTGCTGTGTTTGGTAATAAATGGTAACAGCAGTTTTCACACACTTTTCTTGTGAGACATATAAGCCTGTGTGACCGTGGTAGTAACAACCTCATTTTCACAGCATTTGTCTCTTGTTGCCAGCTATTTGTTCATAGTACATATGAAAGTAAACGCTGACATTATAGAGGGCAAAAACAACAACATTAATAATGTAAGTTCAAAGCGATTCAGTCAGAGGTTTGAAATTGAATAGGATTATCCAGTCCTTAAATTTTTTATCAATAAAACCTTTGTATAGACATCTCACTAACAAATATCCCTCATGTTAACTCCAGAGTCAACACAGTGCAGCAAGACCCTTCAAATAACACTTCCCTACATACATATATATATTCTTCCACTTTCAGGCAGAGATGACCTTTGACCGGTATCTTTACTCCACTAATGTGGGCTCCTCCTAAATCTACACCTTCAAATGTATTGTGCTCAGCTCCTATATGCGATGCTCCTGACAAGGAGGGCAAAAAATCCAGCTGAAATTGTCAAGGTCTGCTAAACATCTTGCTTGACCTATTGAGCATAATTCATCGAATAATATTCATCCACAGAGAAGCTGCTTTCTAGAGATCTGCAGACTGTAAACCTACTACACATAGGAAGAGCTGCACTTTTTAATAGATAAAGGATCTTATTTGCATATTAGCTTGCATATAAGTGAAGCAACTGTATGTGATGTAAAGAAGACTAAAATCCAAACCATCATCATTTTAGCTTAGAAATGACAGAGATCTTTGAGGAAAACAGCTTCCCCCAAAGATCTAAGAAAATCTTGCTCCATTTGGAAGATTTCTTACTTTAATAGTCATATGTCTGGCGACTGTCACTTTGTAAATCTTTTTTTGGTTTTTTGAAGGAAAGGAAATTCAAAATGAGGTTTTTTGGGGAGGCTTGCTCTGGTCAGTGGGCTTGGGTGGCTAAATGCAGGTCAAACCTGACAAATATGGGTTACTAGGCAGCTCTGCCAATCCCATGCCTCCCAAGTATACATGTACAATAAATAAATAATCTACTAAAGAAATGATCTGCTTACATAACCCTGATATGTATTCTGTATGTACACAATGTACTACTCTTGTTGTGGAGCTACTTTGAAAGCATGTGACACTGGAGTTGTCACACTCCTTTTATTATACAACTTAAAACTAAACAAACCTTCTACTACTGGTGGAACATACTTAAAGACCTTTATTCCCAGAAAAGTCAGACAGATTGGTTTAACTAGTCCAATGGTAAACTTACTTGAAACCATTGTCAACTGCCAAAGGTATTTTGAGTACAGGTACTAGGCTTGTGAAACCTGCACTTAAGTATTAACAACCACCTCCATCAGCTGATGCAAGTCCATATATAGTGTATATATGGGATAACCAGGTCGTGTATGGGAAGGCATGAATGGCGAATTAGCTAAGAGATTTATTCAGATGGTCTGCATTAAATTAATACTAAATATAGAACTTTCCTCAAGTTTCTCTGATTTCTCACAATTTAATAGTCACTATATTGCTCAGTACTTATCACAAAATTGTATAATGAAGTATACATTAACCCCCCCCCCCCCCCTCCACCACAACATAGGGCAATAACTACTGTATATAGCTGGTCATTATTGAGATATAGATATTTATACTAGAAAATAATATTAGCCTGGAGGGCAGTTATTTTACGACACTAAGTATGCAGCCACATGTGCCTAGTGGGAGAAGTGGAATGTCTTATAACTTACACTTCACATCAGCTGGCTATCCAACATATATAGCTGTGGCTCATGTTGGATTGTTTTCACATTTTTGTAGACCAAATTAAGATGGGGAAACTATGGATTTCTCCTTGATGAAGAACCGACCTTACCCTATCCGGTCAGGGCTGGAACCCACAACCTCCTAGATGCTACAGTAGGTTGCATTGCTTCTTAATGCTACTGCAGTGACTTATCTCCAGTACTTGACCATAGCACTGGTATAAATATAACCCACATACTTCTGCCTCTTACAGGCAGTATATAGGTGTACCTATTAATTAGTCATTTTAATGTTCCTTCTCAGTGTACCTGTAGGCTAAAGACAAGCATTTATTTTAACTGGTATTATATTTTTTTTAAAGTAACAGAATTTGGACAGCTATGAAATGTTTTAGACTCAGCTAAAAATGCGGCAACAATCTAAAATACACCTATAAAGTAACTTTTGAACTTTGATTATCATGCCAACAGTTTTTCCTATACCTACCAAGTATATCTCAACTTTAGTTAATACAAGGGTGACTGTCAGTGCTGTTTTATATTTACGTTAGAAAATATGATGAGAAAACCAAAGGAGAAGAAAGTGGTTTCATCCTTGATTGGCACTGTGTGACATCACATACTCAACATCACATACTTAACAACAATTATATTACAGTTAAGCCACCTCTCTACCTACTCAATGTTCAACATTAAAAAAACAAGGTAAAATTGATTTTGAACTTCTGCACATTTACAGTACATATTAGACCAGATGTTTGCTATCAGACCCTGCCCACCCCAAGCAGTAGGATGAGGTTACTTCACTGGAAGAAAACTTGTGAAACCATAAACTGTGTGATGTACCGCACTGTTATTAACACTGTTATTAAGCACTGTTATTATGTACTATTACTAATACTACTGTGTCAAATTACATGACTTAGAATATAACAAGCAACAACCATTTGTAGTAAACGGTCAACGCTGATCATGGGACAACCTTGAGCTGCTTATACATTACAATTTTACCCCTGAGTGCAGGGTCTCATGCTCGATCCCTTGATCCAACCATATTGCAAGGTATGATCCGTTGTGTTTACACTACAAATCGGACCCTGAGAGTGGGTTCAGTACCATGTTTGTTCTCAAGTGTGAAACATCGCTATAACATGGCTGATGCCACATGACTCTTCAATCTTCATCCTTGATTTTCCTCAGATATTTGGGGAAGTTGATCAATGCAAATAATATCCATAAATAATCAATCATATAGATGGAAAGGCATAGCCTACATAGCGTCGCCCGGCTGACAAAACTTTAATAGAAGAAGAAGACATTCCTGGGGCTAATCCAATGGCCATGGCTGATGTTCTGATTGTCTTCAGGTATGCATTATACAGAGGTTCTGGATGACTGCACCACCATCTTAAACCATGCAGGATGAATCGCTTCATGTTAAAGTGATTGCATGTTTAAAAATGCATTAGACAAGTCGAGTGGACTTAATAGTATGGAATGCTCCATGACTGCATCGCTCATACTGACCAAACATGACAAGTTGCTCTACAAGGGTGGACCTTCCAAATAAGGAGTGTCGTCTCAAATATGAATGTCCCAGTGCCCCATTGTGAAAGGGTCATTAATTTCCTACCTGATGGGGGGTGGGGGTGGGTAGAGAATCACATATCAATGGCTTGAAAGAAGCTGTCAATACAGCCACAATTAAAATACACTTGCTTTATAGTTATCTTAAAGAGGGGAATCAGAAATGGTTCACTTGTCCTCGGACTGGTTTTTTGTCTGCAAACTTCTGTCCATCATAACTTACTGTCAAATTTCTGTTACTCTATCCCTTTATCTCCCTCAAGCAAATAGGAAAGACTTGGGGCTGGGATAAAACACAAGCATTTGACAGATTAAGTCAAGCAAAAGATTTTGTTGGAAATTTGCATATAAATATTTGCAGAAAGAATGGCTTTTCTTTCTTCTCACGCTTAACATTTCCCATTTCAGTGCTGAAGTACATGTAGGATTATTCTTGCTGTGTCTTTCGACCTCTCTCTGTGCACATGATTTCATGTGGATAACTAACTGCCTTTACTATATAATAAATATTCTGCCAATATTAACTTGGTTCTCTTTTACCTCGATCATTGCTATAGCTTTTATTATTATTTTTTTTTTGGTCCAGTTCAAGATTCACTACCTTCATCTTCGCTTTTGTCATCTCTCTCTCCTCCCAATCTGATTGATTCCTCTTGGCATCCTCTATTCCATATGGAAATTCCCTTCTTGGTCTTAGAAACTAGGCAAATTCATCCCAAGAGTTTCGCAGAGGAGGATGGATTAACACTTTCTAGTTGAGATGATTGACGTAACAGAGACTTAGCAGCTATGGTACACAAAGAGACTCAAGGAACTTTTTTAACAACAAGATTTTGTATCATGTGAGAGGTAATGTGAACTGCAAGGGGATGGAGGGGGGGGGGAGGTGGGACAAGGTTCTTGCATGTATCAAAACAGAGCAGTATATATACTGAAATGCAATCAGTGATACCCGGGAAAATACAGAGAAGTATGGAAAAACTATAACCAGAATATTATCCAATATTAAGAGAATATCCACAATAAAGTCTTATAACATAGTAGAGATGGAAGGCATAGAACATAGTAGAGATGGAAGGCATAGAACATAATAGAGGTGGAAGGATTGGAACATAGTAGAGATGGAAGACTTGGTACGTGCAACGTAAAAAAACAGAATTTATGGAAAGTTAGCCATGATCTAGTCAGAATTTAGTTTGCTGGCCAAACATATTACTACCCTAGCTTAATTGTAACAGCTTCTGGGATTGTTTTTGATCACGTGTCAAATATCTTTCTGACAACACAACACAGAGAGTAGCTTGGTACGCATTTATTAATGCAAATCAAACTTTTTTCAACTATAGAAAGTACAATTTAGAGAAGCTCATTTTTGTTGGAGGGGGGGGGGGGGGGATTTTGCAATTTGTTCTGAAGCATTTTTTCAACCACATTTGATTATATTATAATTGATTTGGTTGATAACATGTCATTACCTGGACACTTTTCATAGCATATAGTGTGACTGCATGTTTACTTTGCTGTTTGCAAGTTTAAGAAAACTTGATAATAGTCCAGCGGATGGCCTGTAAATTATGATGGGAGTTTTGCATCGATTATAAAGAAGCTTATTTAACAAAAAAAATCATCAAAATCGACAGAACATAGGTGAAGAAAATTAAAGGACACCAAGTTAAATTCCACCCTAAGTGACACCTGAACAAGTCGAAAAATATAACGCTTATTTAAAAGAGGCATAATTTTGTAAACTGCATACAAGCTGTATTATAAAGCATGTACCGCTAATTTAAGGAAGCCTAATTTCGTAAACTACATACAAGCTGTTTTAAGCAGGTACCTTTAATAATGTTGACACCACATCCTTTTTCCATCTCATTATTCATAAAATCTATTAGTATCTTCGCTCTATCAGCTAAGCTAATCTGCCTCTCGCTGCTGTGGCGTTTGTCTTAGCTTTTCCCTAGTTTTTACACGGTCTTATCTTTATTCACGTTCGAGTCTATATGCCATCGAATAGCCAACAAAAGTGGAGTCAAAACTTGGCAGACTTCTTAATTGCTGGATACTCCTTGGCAGACTGAGGAAGCAATTACAGTCGATGATATTCACATACTTTTATCAAATTAACTCCAAGTTTCACTTGCGTTTTGAATCCAGATTTCATTATCTTTATCCTCATTTGCCTAAATACGGTCTATATATTGCCGGAAGTTTATGCAAGCTGAGCTGCCTTGGGAAAACTCATTTGGTAGGCATGCAATGAGAGTACTTAAAGCGATATACTGATATGTCACAGGACAAGTTTGATTGTCGGCAGTCAACGTACAACCGGAACCGATGTTCCAATAAATGATTGAATCATAATCAGGGCCAAAGAAAACAATCACAGAATAACAGTAACATTACAGATATGGGGGTGGGGGGTGGGGTGGGGTATCGTCATGGTGGGGGTGGACTTTGACGGAAAGGCTAGTAAGAATAGATACTAAAATAAAAGCAGCTGTCTCCATTTGCTTATGAATGCTAATTCACACTAAGTTACCAAACCTAGGGAGCGTAATAAATCAATTTACTAAGACTAAAAATCCAATCACACTGCAATACCATCAAAGAGAGCATTAAATGAGAAAATTTTTTAAATGCTTAGAAATCATTTTTGCAGCTTAGCATCTAAACCACATAACTGATCCAGAGGCATTTACAATTTTCTTCATTGTTTCAAATGGATTAGTAATGAAGTGTACTGATACAAACTTTTCGTAGGAAAAGTATGAAACATGCTTATCATAGCAAAAGGCTGCTTCAACAGACTTCATTAGTTTCCTCTCTGAGTGGTATATAAATATAAATATAAATATATATATACATAATTGAAACAGTAATGAGATGGAAAATTCAGAACAGTGAAAACACTTCCAGCCTACACCCGGATTCAAATCTGGGCCTCCCGCTTTATATGCAGACATCCTAACCAACTAAGCTATGGACGCTGATTGTATGCGCAGTGGTTTGAAACCAGTAACAAAGGTTTTTTATTCTACTATATTTTTTCCAAATTTGTTCAACATTTTGGAAAAGGCTGGTGAGTGGAAAGTTAAATGAACAATTATTACCACTAGATTTATATATCTTTACCACTAGATACACACTACATGAATATATCATGTAGTCCAAAGGAAATTGGGGTCAACCAGGAGAGAGGGGTTTTCTTGCAAAACTTAAGAATGACTTCCACAATTTTTTACAGCATTCAATTATTTCACCTGAATGACTTTCGGATGAAATGAGAAAACAACTCAATGAAGATTTTGGCACATCATAATTACTTCTAGGGGAATAAGAACATTATATGATGGACTATATTATAATGGTACACATCCACCATCCATTATGATGATAGCTGTTCTCCATAATGTGATAAATGGTCTATAGTAATATAATATTCGGTTCAATGATACAAATCCATGGTATGTAGAGAATACTTTACAGTATGACGCCACCCATTTACCATTATTTCACATTAATATTTAAAGTAACATCTTACATTTTCATCTCTGAATGTTTTACTTGGTTTAAAGTATCAAGTTTTACAAAATATAACTATTATTTCAAGTATGAAGCATAGTTAGTGAGAATTGAGAAATTGCTTTTGTGACCAGCACAATTGTTACCAGGAAAACAAGCAACTATGTGTAACTTTCATGGAGTTGTTCCCCACACAAGCTTCTTTACTTTGGTGTTTATATGCAAGTACAAACGAACAATGATTCAAATGCCATGATTTTAAATAATAGGATTATGTAAGTCAACAGAGGTAAAATCAGAGTGTAAATGTAACACACAATATGTTACTTTAATGGAAATCCTTACATGTGGACCTATATGGATCTCTCTTGTGAAAACTTCTATCATAATTAGCAGTATTTGGTGAACATCTAGGTTGAAAACTGTCAGATATTCAGCTGAACTACTGTTTTCATTGCAGTGCAAATATGTAGGCCTACATGTGCTATGCTACCATAGGAGTGCATAAATGATTACCTTCAATACAAACCGAGGGCAGCAGATACAAAATACAAACGGAGATGGAATTTTGTGGAAACTTAGTAAACCAAACTGCTGCCATCTATTTCACACTTTTTTTCTTTTTTTTTCATAGTATGGATGGCATCTTAGTGTGTTTGAAATTCATTTAAATTCTCACAAGATTATATGTCGGGAAAAAGTCAGACAGATTTCATCTTTTGACTGAAAGTCACTGATAATTTCAACCTGAGTTGTGTGAGACCTAAACTAATATCACAAAAGACTGTCTAAGATTTCGTTTCTAAATTACTCCAACTAAAGTGGTTTCTAAGAGCTATTACGATACCTATGGACCATATAAACCTGATTTAACGAAATGATCACGCGTTAGAAACAAACATAGTAATCTTGATATTATGCAGGAACAATACTAACAACCAAAACCAAGAGAAACCAGTTGTAGTTATTTAATACAGTTCAACAAACATGATGGTATGATCATACACCATTATATTAGTAGTCATCAACATTTATCCTATGCAAAGGCTACATGGCATTGCTAATAGGGACAATCTTGTACATGGCATTGAGAATAGGGACAATCCTGTACATGGCATTGAGAATAGGGACAATCTTGTACATGGCATTGAGAATAGGGACAATCTTGCACATGGCATTGAGAATAGGGACAATCCTGTACATGGCATTGAGAATAGGGACAATCTTGTACATGACATTGAGAATAGGGATAATCCTGTACATGGCATTGAGAATAGGGACAATCTTGTACATGGCATTGAGAATAGGGACAATCTTGTACATGGCATTGAGAATAGGGACACCCTTGTACATGGGCATTGAGAATAGGGACAATCCTGTACATGGCATTGAGAATAGTGACTATCTTGTACATGAGATTGAGAATAGGGACAATCCTGTACATGGTATTGAGAATAGGGACAATCTTGTACATGGGCATTGAGAATAGTGACAATCTTGTACATGGCATTGAGAAAAGTGACAATCTTGTACATGAGATTGAGAATAGGGACAATCCTGCAATGAGATTGAGAATAGGGACAATCTTGTACATGGCATTGAGAATAGGGACACCCTTGTACATGGGCATTGAGAATAGTGACTATCTTGTACATGGCATTGAGAATAGTGACTATCTTGTACATGAGATTGAGAATAGGGACAATCCTGTACATGGTATTGAGAATAGGGACAATCTTGTACATGGCATTGAGAATAGTGACAATCTTGTACATGAGATTGAGAATAGGGACTAATCCTGTACATGGTATTGAGAATAGGGATAATCTTATACATGGGCATTGAGAATAGTGACAATCTTGTAAATGGCATTGAAATTGGGACAATCTTGTACATGGGCATTGAAGAATAGGGTCAATCTTCCACCAGTAAGGTGGTTGGGAGAAGGAGGGGGGAGGGGTGTGGTTGGGTATCCTGTTGAGCATACAGCAAGAGGTAAAGTGTAAAGCCTACCTTGGCATCAGGAATAGAAACATCATTGACTTACCTGGAGAAAAATAGAGAGAAAAATAATGTTAGAAAAGGAATTGAAGTACTTTAATTTTCTTGTCAAGTAATACAATCAGATCTTTGCTATATGGTTAAATGCCACTTCTGAAGACTATGGCAAATGATGTAAAAGCATTTTTGTGATTATCGTGGGGGCCTCATGAAGGAACTTTCAATAGAAACAGTTGACATTGAGCCTTGAGCACCTTCAGTCAATATGTGATTCCTTTGCTCCTATCCTAACCCACCATACCACCCTACCCCACCATACCACCCTAACCCACCATACCATGTGACCCACCAGTGCCATTCCCCCAATCCCTTCAAAGCACATTTTGAATCACTAGTTGAAAGAGCAATGACTAACGACAGTTCAGAGTCTGAACAAATGTTTCTTGCAGCAGTAACTATGGTAACCTGCAACCAATCAGATTTGAAAATGCTAGAAATTGAGTGTGGTACGAGTACTGACATTGATTTAACATTCTTTGTTTTTTCTACAATCATTAAGAAAAATGTGTGAACTTTTCCTGGCAACTTAGCATTCTTATCATGGTATTCTAATCTTCACAAGGAACAACACCCTGGAAATGTAGCAAATCTTGCTTAAATTATTTCCCCAAATCATGAAAGTACACACTTAAATTAGTGGCTTAGGAAACAGTTTCAGTGATGTGTGATCTCATGACAACAACAGAGATGAATTTAAGTTTTGATACAAAGTGATATAGCACCCTCTATTTGAAACTTTCATCCAATTGCTAAGAAGACAACGAGAGTCTTGCAAAGTCATGTTACAATGTAAAGAGATTGACTGACTGTCTTACCATTATGAACCTATTGAATCTATACATCAAAATAACAATAAACTGATAAATGCAATCAATATTCTTTGTCATTTAGAAACCAACGGGCACTGGGAAGGATTAAGTTTAGTTTTGAAAGTGTGATACACCTGGACTCTAATGTTGTAAGCTGAGTCTGAACATAAAATTATTTCTGTACCTAAAATAGTGCACTACTAAACTGGACTTGTAACTATAGTTTACAGAGATAAAAGACAAACGACATCATAACGGATCTCTTTGCATATGTTTTGCACAGAAATGAGATGTTTGCAAACACTCACGAGTGACTAAATGATGTCATATTTGGACTTGTTCAAGTCTCTGGTCTTCACAACATATGTGCTTCTTCCAAGCAGAATAGGACGTTCCTTAGCGGTTCTGCTGAGTTGTGTATTACAATTGTTTCTATCACATCATTCAGGGATGATACTTCTAATTAACTATTGTCTCGTTTAATGATAATCAGCTCTTCTTGGAATTAAGGCCGTTTATTATTATCACAAACAGTCTCACATCAGGAAAGCCAAAAGACTTTATAATTGTAATTAATAATAACACTTTCACAGCAAGTAGCTGACCAATTACAGTTTTATTAACTTAGTTTGGAATTTTTCTTTCTTTGACCACTTGGAAGGACCATTTCAGGAAAACTGTGGAATGATAATATATGAAGAATCCAAAGTACTCTGATTGCCCAGAGCAGACATCAATAGCCTCCCAGAAATATGTTACACATTTCATATTTGCTTGTAAATTGCCACAGATTGTGACAATTTTGTAACCCGCAATGGTTGAGTTAAGGTGGAAAATTTTAAATCTTCTTTTTTGAATGTCGTAGTTCATTAGATTCATGATCTATAGACACTCCCTATAATAAAGAGTACATACCATATGAACCTAGGCATAAACTGGTTTAGCAAAAAAAAAAAAAAAAAAAAAATAAGCTATCATCTGGAAAACATCTTGGTGTCACCAGCAGAACACAGGAGTACCTGGCAAATACCATATACAATGGCTTACAATGTTGGTACCTAACAAGGACATTACAGAGTTCCCATTAGGGCTATCACTATAAAAAGCTGTCAAGGCCCCACGGATATAACCTTAGGTGTGTGACATGCCTCTCCAACCATAGTTATCTGTTACTTCCATCCAACCACATATCCCAATGGGCTGGAAGAAATATTGTTCAATTAATATCCTGGCAGAATCAATTAAGAAACTAATGAATATTAATTAAAGTTATAAACATCATAATTCACGTTGGGTCTCCATCATCCTTGTGCATGGTTGGGTTATTCTCTCGAGTGATTTACAGGCACAGAGGGTTTGTTAAAACTGACAAACACTACTGAGCAGGTGATAACATTGAAGCAATGGAAATTTAATGACCTCCATATGTCAGCTAGACTAAAGAAGAGCACCATGCCAGATTATACAGTTAATTTATCTATAGATATTTGACATGTTTATAATTTGATCAGAACACAATTATATAATCTTCTTTACACTGATGCTGATAACTGTGTTTTACACTATTTCTTACAAAAGTATGTTAATAATATCATTCATAGTAAGCCTGACTATAGTTAACATTTAAGCCTAGCCTACAGTATAGTTAACGTAGAGTAAATGGCATATTGTTGGGGTTAATTAATGCCATGATGGCCTTCCACACATTGTATAATGGCATATTATAAGGGTAAATGCCATGATGGCCTTCCATACAATGTAAATGGCATATTGTAGGGGTTAATGCCATGATGGCCTTGCAACAGTATAAGTGGCATATTGTACGGGTTAATGCCACAATGGCCTTCCATACAGTGTAAATGGCATATATATATATATGATCCCCATATGTGTATAAATGGCACATTGTTTCGGCTAGTGCCATGTTGGCCTTCCAATAACTTTCTACTCAACTGCAAAGTTATTAGGATGAGTTACAAACACAGTTTGATTGATAACGCTGCTGCTGCTGCAAACATAACATAACATACACCTTTAATGCAGGATTTATATACAATAATCTATCACTCTAAATCCATGAACTTCTTTAGCTTCATTAAGAATGATGTCATATATGAGATAACAGTCACTAGATATATCAACATTATGTGCCTGACTTTATATACAGCTGGGTACTAAAAATAGTAGCTCATCACTATACGCAATCACCAGCTGAGAAACGGTTTTGAAGTTTCTTTGTTCGATATCTCTGGTAAGAACCATTACTGTATTTAGCTTAACTAGGAAATAAGCATTATTCTGGATATCTTGCCTAAATATCTAACTACTCAGCTAGCTAAATTAGTTTCTTTGGCTTCTATATACACAGATGACCAATTAAGCCCACTTATTCCAGAAAATCTTGATTAAATATCTAGAAATAGATGGAAGGTGGGGGGGGGGGGGGAGGTAGAATAAAGAAGATAAATAAAACCTCTCATTAAGATCAGAGATACAATGACCATCCATTCTAACTGCCCACAAATGCAATTCTGTCAAAGGATTTGCTTTTTGGTGCCTTTGCAAGGTGAATAAGATTTAAACTAATTTGTTGCCAGGTGGAAAATATATGGGTTAAGTTACATTACTACTGCCCCCACACCAGTTTGGAAGGGTTATTTACTTGGTATTTCTAGGTATGCAGGGAGATAATTGGGTATGTCAGTAAGTTGTGATGGGGTTGGCGAAAAACAAACTTGTTACATCAAGCCTGCTCCCACATCCGTTACAAATTGTCATCTCTTTGCAACAATTACACCAGAGCAATTCTTTGCTAGGATGAACAAAATCTATGATCTCATGTCAAAGGCTATATTTCAGGAGGATGTAATGAAAGCCTTTGAGCTCCGGCTAAGCGATTCCTAAAATCTTTCATATGAGAATATGAAAGCAGAAGCAAAAAAAAAATAATAATAATAATAATTCTGACCAATATATACCAACTTCATGTGTTCAGCAAGGTTTAATCATCAAGTTCATTCACACATTGCTATTGGAATCATCATGTAAGTACTTAATGTGTATCTTGACAACTGAAATGACATTTGACCTTCCCAAAATGAGGTACTTTTACTGACAATGTGATTCTACAAGTATAAACTTCATCCAAGCATTACTTTTGGAGTTTATAAGACTTTCAGACTTAGAACACTGGTACATGGCCAAAGGTACCACAGCGAACAATAAAGGACGTTAATAAAACATTACTGTTTAATTGCACTAGTGGATCATCAACATTAATCAGTGAGGGAGTGATACCCTGATTATTAAGACCGACATCCAACTCCGGTAACCTTAAGTGATGACTTTTGATCTCTATGAAAAGCAGTACTATTCTTGTAAACACTATTAGATGTCTAATTATTGCACAGGTCTATAAAATCCAAAGTGTGACATACATCATAAACATGCACACACACCCTCACACATACATGTCCATGACTATCACATGGGTTCCTCTCATTACTAACACATGTTTAATATAAGAATCTCTGTGAAAGCTAAGGTCCCTGTTTGTATTCTTGTTTCAACTAGGCTATATTCCTATTTTTTCCTTCTTCCTTATTCCAAAAACATTGTGCAACAAAAGAGTACCATTTTGGGGTTGACAAGAACAGTTTGCAGCAGTTTGTAAGGCTGCAATATATGCAACATTGAACCCTCACATGCCTACGTACCTAGGACAGAGTCAAGGAAGGATAAACCTAACGACCTTCACCATAATGACAACATTTAGAAATACGTAAGGACAAAAGAATAATCAGAGCGTCACGACAGCTGACTTAGCAGTATGACGAAAACAAAGGACAGAGAAGAATAGAAATGAGATGGAAATAGAATAATTATAAACACAACTGATTGTAAATTGTCAAAGCCCAATTGGGCATAATCAGATGAATACCTTGGAGTATTTTTAGAGCAATGATGTTTGCTTATCTTTAACATTTTCTGTTTATCAGCACAAAAAAAAGAGAGAGAAAAAAATCTCTCACATCCAAAAATAGCAGAAGTGCTTAAAATAACACATTCTGCATGTGTGGCTTCAGGAAGATGTGTGGGTGACAGGAGGAAACGTTAGCAGCAAAATTCTCACTCTCTTCCCAAAAGATGAGAACGTTAAGAAACTATTCTTGTCAGCTGACATAAATTATATACTGGGTAACATGGGATGAGGAAAGAAAATTGAAAAAATAATAAGTTACGTCTGGTCAGGATGATATACTTACTGTACGTTAATATTTAATAGGTATGATGTGTGCACTGATAAAGTACTAAGGAAGTATGCTTTACAATTGGTCAGGTTCCAAAATAATGTTTCCAAGTTTATAAAAGAATTGATGAAAGTTGATCCAACTTGACTGATCCCTTACAGATACTTTTCAAAAAAGATTACCCTAATTCAGCTTGTTAAGTGCTAAATCACTCAATGTTGACCACTTTATCATCAAAATCTGGCCTTACAAAATTGTTTCGTTGTGTTAAGCACATCACAAGCCCAAAACCAACACTGATCCAAATATATATTTAAAAAAAAAAAAATTGTTTATAATTTGCAATAAAAGGTGAACAGATTAAACATACAGAGTTACATTGGATAATGGGAAATTTAGTAGCATAGAACCTTAATAAAGAGTGTTAATTTGTCTTTAATTAGGCAATTAATTTTGTTTAGTTTTATTCTTTCTTCTTCTCATGTCATTGTATTCTTTACCTATTCATAAAGTGACAAGACTAACAAAGCTATGTTTCCTGTTCATTTCTTAAAACATTTTATTATAAATTAGTCCAAAGATGCATTGTCATTTAATAAACTTTGGTAAGTTTTCCTTGCAACCATATTTAAGGACAAAGGATCCGGTGAGGGAGGGCATGGCACTAGATGTACGAGAGGAACAAGGCTGGATGAGGAGGGGAACGGGACTGGATGAGGGAGGGAATGGGACTGGATGTGGAGGGGCGGGTAAGGGACTATAGATGAGACATGGCAAGGGGTAGGATGAGGGTGAGCAGGGCCTGCTACAATACAATTCTGACTGCTGACACAAAAATTGCCTGCTATTAAAACAATAATTCCACCTCTTTGCAAATGATCATTTCATGGAATTGGTGCTTAAGGTTACACTAACTTTAATGACATCATAATCACTCTCCCAGAGTACTGTCTTACTGTTATTAGTCTCCCCTCAATTGCACTAATGATACTTGTATTTCAGTCATCAATGTTTCCTAGTCGCTTTATGCTGATGATACTCAATGTTTTTGTTTATTTAATAATTATATACGACTGCTAAGACTTATATTAGTCCCATAATTACTGCTTTGACTTATTTGGGGTAATTCCTTCTCTCTTCTATTAAATCTGCTAATTTTACTCACTTTTAATCTCCTAATTCTCACCTCTCTATGTCTTTTTCAGTGTGCCATTTTTACTTTATCTTCTTATTT